>NW_005871717.1:35537-36686 GCF_000147115.1 Myotis lucifugus | reverse complement strand
CTCAGCTCCTTGCTGACGGCTCGTCATGGCGCCAGGACCACAGCAGCCCATCCTCACCGGCCTCAGGCCGAGGCTGCCCATGCACCTGTCCCTTCTAGCCTTGTGGCGACTGTAGTCCGAAGGCGTGGCAGCCCCTCCCTGCTCTGACTGGGGACACCTGGCTCACCTGGCATTTCCCTGTGAGTGGGTGTGGGGAGCGGAGGGACCTGTCTTGTTCCTCCAGCTCTGGACGAGTGGCTCGTCTTCTCCTGGTAGAAGGTGGCTTCTGTCAGGAAGCTGCGTTTGAAAGGCCCTGCCTTCTTGGGAGCAGTTAGAGACTATCCATCCTTTAGAGCAGCGGTTCTCAACCTGTGGGTCGCGACCCCTTTGGCGGTCGAACGACCCTTTCACAGGGGTCGCCTAAGACCATCCTGCATATCAGATATTTACATGACGATTCATAACAGTAGCAACATTACAGTTATGAAGTAGCAACGAAAATAATTTTATGGTTGGGTCACAACATGAGGAACTGTATTTAAAGGGCCCGAAGGCTGAGAACCACTGCTTTAGAGCATAACTGAGGGAAGCCACGCAACCAGCCTCTTGTAGAACCAAGGAATCCGCCTGCTTACATGGAAACCCCGCATCTTCACTCGGATGTGGAGGGAACATGCATCACCTCCGAAGGTGCCAGCTCCAGCCATAGTTCTCAGAAAGCATCAGACTCGTGTCCTGAAACACACCTTTATTATTTTAAAATGTGTGTTTACTGACTTCAGAGAGGAAGGGGGAGAGAGACATCAATGAGCCAGAATCAGTGGTCGGCCGCCTCCTGCACGCCCCTTCCTGGGATTGAGCCCACAACCCGGGCCTGTGCCCTGACCGGGAATAGAACCTGGGACCCTTCAGTGCGGAGGCTGACGCTTAATCCACTGAGCCAAACCGGCGGGGGCTGAAGCACGTCTTTATTTCAGTGGAGTTTCTGCCTGGAGGGAACTGAGTGTGGGCTTTGCTATGCCAGCTGCGTGCCGGTGACAGGGTGAGAGCGCGGGCTGCCCCCAGCACTGAGAGAGGCCGGGCTGGTCCCTGAGAGCCCGGGGCCCACCGAGGGGCAGCGGCTGGTCTGTTCTTGCCCACTGTTGCCGGTGTGGGCCCATATTTTAAAAA
>NW_005871717.1:19121-20099 GCF_000147115.1 Myotis lucifugus | reverse complement strand
AGCAGCGGGACGGTTCCGGGACGGTTCTGGTTGCACTGCTGGCCGTTCTGGTCCTCTGGGTCCCCACCTTCACCCCCCCCACCTGTTTTCCCTGGGGTGGGGAGGGCAGCCAGGAGGGTGGGTCTTCTGTCCCCTCCGAGTGGGTTAGGATAACAATGTTTGAGGCTGCACACAGTGCCCCTGACCTGGTCCAGTTCCACCTCTTGGTTGGAATCCAGTGAATTTGCATTGTAGATGCCCGAGACGGGAGTGGCACAGGCGTGGGAAGCGCCGGGTGGGGCTGGTGCTGGCGTCTTGTCAGCATCGGGCGTCCAGGGTTGCTTTCAAGACAAGGAGCCGTGGGTTGTCTCCCTGGTGGGCACCTCTGGGCCACAGTCTCTCATCTCCGTGTTGAGTTTGGTAGCTGGTTTACCAGGCAGGTTTCCAGCTGTTCAGAGTGAGATGGTGGTTTCTGCTGCTGCAGCAAAGCCACAGCCCACTTCTCCTCCCTGGGACGGAAGGCCACAGCCCCGCCATGGTTTTTATGGAGGGCAAGTCATCCTCCCGCCCCACTCTTAGGAGTGGTCCTTTCTCATATCCTGAAACCCTTAACTCTGGGTTTTAAACTCAAATGGATGGGTGGTGGCAGGTGGCGTTAATAATAAAAGTGTTCACTGCCTCCCTGACACCACGTGCTTTGTGGGTGATAACACGGAGTCCTCACAACAGTCTGACAGGGTGACTGCCCCTCGTTGTCTGTGGAGGAAGCAGGTACGGAGGGTTAAGCAGCTTTGGGTTTGAATTTGCAGCCAGGATCTTCACCAGCAGCTCCTGCGGCCCTCAGGGCAGTTTGCAGTCTAGCTGTGATGCAGCAAAACTCCTACTGGGTGCATGTGGCTGTGCAAAACATTGGCATTTTCACGATTTTGTTACCAGGTAATTAGCGAGAAATGGCAGAAGTGGGGCTCAAACGGTCCCTGGTCCCTGCTGTCAGCTCCT
>NW_005871717.1:15353-18711 GCF_000147115.1 Myotis lucifugus | reverse complement strand
ATTTTCACGATTTTGTTACCAGGTAATTAGCGAGAAATGGCAGAAGTGGGGCTCAAACGGTCCCTGGTCCCTGCTGTCAGCTCCTCCATTGCATTGCCTCTAGGGGATGGAGCCGACAGGAGCATTACTCATGTCAGCACAGAAACACTCCATTTCCTGAGCTGCTTTCCTCCACCCCCCCCCCCCCACCCCTGCGTCTCCCCATCTCAGGTTGCCATGGAGTTGAGGCTCCCTCTTCCGACGACATCTTCAAGTTGGCCGAAGCCAATGCCTGCTGGGCCCCCCAGGACCTGCGCTGCCTGGAGGAAGCCACGTTCCTCAGGAGCGTGGAGCTTCTGGGGGCCGTTGGGGGCTTCCTCCGGCCTCAGCTGACCGCCCTAAAGGAGAAGGCGATCCAGGTACAGTCCACCTGGGAGGGATGTTAACAAGGAAAACCCACCACCACGCTCCCAGTGGGTCTGCCACGGAGCGCCGAGCCAGCAAGGACGGACGTCACCTGTTCTCTTGTTGCAATTTCACTGCGTGAAGGATCCAGGCCTCCCCTCTGTACCTCAGTTTCCTCCCCGGGCTGTGCAAAGACTGTCCACTGGACGCTCCATGAACCCCATGTGTGGGTGGACCCCAACTGCGGGTGAACCCCATTATGGGTGAACCCATCCTATGGGTGAACCCCATCTGTAGTGAACCCCATTCACTGGTGAGCCCCATCCTGAGGTTGAACCCCATCTGTGTAAACCCCATCTGTGGGTGAATCCCATCTGTAGGTGAACCCCATCTGTGGGTGAACCCATCCTGCGTGTGGTCTGGGCCTGAGCACTAGGAGGTGCTCTTTTTCTTCCTCCCCCAGAGCCCGAGCTGAAAAGAACCAGAAGTTTGCCATTTTTATTGTTTCAGCTGTTAGGAGAGCTGTAGAATATATTACTAGAGGCCCGGTGCACAGCATTCATGCACTGGGGAGGGGGTCCCTCAGCCTGCCTGTGCCCTCTCGCAGTCCAGGACCCCTCAGGGGATGTCCACCTGCTGGCTTAGGTCCGCTCGCTGCTCCTTAGCACTGCCTCAGAGGCAGGAGAGGCTCCTGCCACCACTGCTGTGCTCGACAACTGTGAGCCCGGCTTCTGGCTGAGTGGCGCTCCCCCTGTGGGAGCGCACTGACCACCAGGGGGCAGCTCCTGCATTGAACATCTGCTCCCTGGTGGTCAGTGCACATCATAGCAACCAGTCCTTCCTCTGTTCGGTCGATTTGCATATTAGGGTTTTATTATATAGCAGCGGTTCTCAACCTGTGGGTCACCCCTTTGGTGGTCCAATGACCCTTTCACAGGGGTCGCCTAAGACCATCCTGCATATCAGATATTTACATTATGATTCATAACAGTAGCAACATGACAGTTATAAAGTGGCAATGAAAATAATTTTATGGTTGGGTCACAACATGAGGAACTGTATTTAAAGGGCCAGAAAGTTGAGAACCACTGTTATATAGGATTACAGAAAAGTCAGAAAATAAGAAAGGAGATTAGTCATAATCTCTCAGCTAGAGATAAGCACTGTTAATATTTTGGTATATTCACCTGGAGCGAACTAGATTTCTGTGTGTACTAGTATATGTAAAGTATATTTACTATTTCATACTAAAAAATAGTATCACACTTACCTACTATTCAATAACATCAGCCCACACCCAACACTATACAATGTATATTTGCCACATCAGAAATATAAATTTATGTCCGTATTTTAAAAAGCTATATAATATTTTATTTTACGACTGGTTCTTATTTATTTAGCTAATTAGTAGACTTTATTATTTTTTAAAATATATTTCTATTGATTTCAGAGAGGAAGGAAGAGGGAGAGAGAGATAAAAACATCAATGATGAGAAAGAATCATTGACTGGCTGCCTCCTGCACACCAAGTCATGTGCCCTGACCAGGAATCAAACAGTGACCTCCTGGTTCATAGGTTGACACTCAACACCAGCTGAGCATAATTGGTAGACTTTTAGATTGTTTATATTTTTAATGCCTCAAGGTCCATATTTGCACATATTTCTTTGGGTACTTGTCTCATTATTTACTTAGGTTAAATTTCCAGAGATAGAATTTCTGGGTAAAAGAGTATAAATATTTTTAAAACTTTTATTATATACTAGAGGCCTGGTGCACAAAATTCATGCAGTCGGTAGGGGGGGGGGAGGGGTGTCCCTCAGCCTGGCCTGCGCCCCCTCCCAGTCTGGGAGACCTCGGGGGATGCCTAAGCCGTCAGTTGGATATCCTTAGCGCTGCCGCAGAGGCACGAGAGGCTCTTGCCACCGCCGCTGTGCTTGCCAGCAGTGAGCCCGGCTTGTGGCTGAGCGGTGCTCCCCCTGTGGGAGTGCACTGACCAGCACCAATAAATGCTCATTCTTTTTACTCCTTACATGGTGTTCTTTGATTGTTGTTAATGTACATTTTAAAAAGTTATGACTGAGAGAGAATTTCCCCTCATATGTTTATTTATTCTTTTTTAAAAATATATATACTTTATTGATTTTTTACAGAGAGGAAGGGAGAGGAATAGAGAGTTAGAAACATCGATGAGAGAGAAACATCGATCAGCTGCCTCCTGCACGCCCCCTACTGGGGATGTGCCCGCAACCAAGGTACATGCCCTTGACTGGAATCGAACCTGGGGCCCTTGCATCCGCAGGCTGACACTCTATCCACTGAGCCAAATCAGTCAGGGCTGTTTATTTATTCTTTTAGGAATTTTCTGTTCATATCTTTTGGGTATTTTTAAAACAAATATAATCATCTTTTTCTTAATGATTCACAAAAAAGTTTATATATATTAAAGAGTTTTACCCTATGTCTGTTTTAAATACTGTCAGTGAAGCTCAGTCTAAGCTGGCTTCTTTCCCTCGGAAGGTCTGGGACACGCCTTCTTACTGGAGAGAACACCACATCGTCTCGCTGGGCCGCATTGCTCTGGCTCTTAACGAGAGTGAGCTGGAGCAGCTGGACCTCAGCTCCATCGACACCGTGGCTTCCCTGAGCCAGCAGTCAGAATGGACCCCAGGACAGGTAGGTAGATGTTGCTGAACAGGACGGTGCCCAACAAACTAAGCCACCCCGTCCAGGCCTGGATCTTTCAAATACTCCATCATCACTGTCATTTTGAATCTGTTTTTATGGAGTAATTCTTCTCCTAATTATGAGCCATGTTTTCTTATATGCAAGCATAATAATTTTGACTGGCTGGTGGGCACTGTGAGTTTTATAGTTTTGAGTGCTCGATTTAGTTATACGCCTTTGACGAGTACTGGGCTTTGTTCTGGCACACATTTAAATGACCTTCAGATCAGTTTGACTTGGGGGC
>NW_005871717.1:6492-14967 GCF_000147115.1 Myotis lucifugus | reverse complement strand
GGGGCCCCTGCCTCTCTTAAACGAAAATCTCCTTATCCTCGAATAAAGCCTGGCCACTGGAGGTGTTTGGATTCTCTTCCCTGCTCCACGGCCTGGAAATGGCCTTTGGGCAGTGAACAAGGGCAGTTTTAGGGGTCACCTTACTTGCTTTCCTTTTCTTAGGATTATAGTCCTATGCTGCTTGTTGTCCAACATCTGAAGACAGTCCTTTTATATGATTTGTTCAGTTTTCTTGTTGTTTTTTTTGTTGGAGGGCGAGTCCTGTGTCGGTTAATCCTTCATGTGCTAAAGAAGTTCTCTCCAGAATTTGTTTCAATTGGGAGGGCAGTTAATGTATTGCTAGCGAGGGGGTCTCCGCCGCTCTGTGTTACCTCATTCTCAGGGTCATCTTTAGCACTAGGCTCACACATGATCTAATTAACAACCCACAAAAACTACCCTTCCTCATCAGTCTTTGAAAAAGTCCAAGCATTGCCCTGGCCGGGTTGGCTCAGTGGATAGAGTGTCAGCCCGGGGACTGAAGGGTCCTGGGTTTGATTCCAGTCAAGGGCACATGCTTGGGCTGTGGGCTCGATCCCCAGTGGGGGGTGTGCAGGAGGCAGCCGATCCATGATTCTCTCTCATCATGACAGGTAGCTATGATGCACACTGATGGCCCCCTACCTGCCCCCCTACTGGCCTGGTTGCTCCCTAACTAACCCCCTGACAGCCTGGTTGCCTCCAACTGCCCCCCTGCTGGCTAGGGGGCAGACGCTCAACACAGGAGCTGCCATGACACACACTGGCCATTTAAAAATAAACGGCACCATGGACCTGGTACCAACAAACCAACACTCGGCTTCCCCTAAGTGGGACACAGGCCCCACCACCACCCTGGAGTGACACCTCTCCAAATTGCAGCCAACGCTGCCAAGACCCCATGGTGCAAAATGCGGCCCACAGCCCAGCCCAGCCCAGCCCAGCCCGAAACAGTCACTGTGGGCACTAGGTAATGATGTCATGTAGCAACGCCCGGCTTCCTCTCCCTAGCGACTAGCCTCCTCGCAGTTTCTTCAACCCAGGAATCTAGCTTGCTTTATAGCCAGGTGCAAACATTTTACAATTTAACCAAATGTATGTGAAGCATTTTCCTGTGCCTCATCTCATTTGATCCTCACAGAAGTCCTGGAGTAGGTAGATAGGAAACTTGGTAGAATCCTATTTTCTTTTCATTAGCTGGAAAATGGAGATTTAGAAAGTTTAGAAACTTGACCCGACTGAAAAGAAGTAAGAAATGGTGGACCTTAAAATGACTTCGGGTTTTCTCACTGCACAGAATATAGTCAGACACTGCTGCAGTTAAATATCTTATCCTTTGTTCTCCCTGCATTATTTACAATAATAATCTACATCATGTTGATATTTACTGCTGTGTTGCTGACAATTACCTGAAAGAGAAGTTGGGTTGCCTCACTGGGCTGGAAAAAGTTTAGCTAAATCAGAAAGCAGGTCTAATTAAGCAAGTTTATATATATATGGCTAAGTTGACTCACACATGAGTGATACATATAAAGCTCTCACTGGCGCCATTTGCACGTGTGTGTTTCGGTCTGTCATTGTTGATCATGAATTTGGTTGACACTTCTATTATAGAGAAAGGGAAAATAGCGATATTAAAATATTTCTTCTAGTTAATTTCCTTTCAATGTGCACAAATCCATGCACCGGGACACTAGTCCTATATAATAAAAGGGTAATATGCAAATTGTCCCCTCGACTGGGAGTTTGACCAGAGTCCGACCAGGGGGTGGAGCCAGCCCGCCAACAGCCTGTGGCCCCTCCCCCTGGACGGCCGGGCCCTATCGGCCCCCATCAGGGCAGGCTGGCTGAACCCCACCGGTGCACAAATTTGTGCACTGGGCCTCTAGTATATGTAAAAAGAAAAAGTCCCAGAATTGACTCTCTCATGTGACTGCCTCTCCTGACAGCCGCTGTGGTCGGGGTAGAATATGCTGCTGGTTAGGGAGTGGCTCCATCTCCCCATGTCCAGATGAACTGAGAGCGGGATGGGTGTATGGTAGGCTTCATCCAGGTCCCCAAAGGTGTCTGGGTCCTGATCCCTAGGACCCGTGAATATGTTAGCTTGTGTGGCAAAGCACTTTGCAGATGTGGTTAATTTAAGGACCTTGAGATGGAGAGTTACCCTGGATTGTCCGGTGAACCCAATGTGATCATAAGTGTTCTCTTAAACGGAGGCAGGAGGGCCGCAGACAGAGGGCGTGATGATGGAAGCGGAGGACAGAGACCCGAGGTGCGGTGCTGCTGGCTGCGGGGTGGGCTGAGTCAGGGGTGGAAAGCCAGAGGCAAGGGGAGGACTTCTCTCTAGGCTCCAGGAAGAACGCCCTCCGACCCACTTTAGGACTTAGGAGCTCAGGGACTGTGACAGAATGCGTGTGTTTTGTGTTAACCCACTGCGTTTGTGGTAAGGAGTTAGAGCAGCAAGAGGGAATACATACTGAGTGGTTTGCCAAAGGCATGGTGTCAACAAAGAGAGAATGGATGCAGGGCAGGCAAACCAAGGCGTGTCCCCCACGCTCAGGAACTCGTGCCACGTAAGGCTGAGTGGCCCCACTCAGATAGGACAGGTGTGCGTTGTGTCCGCTGGAGCTGGGTGATGTGGAGGTCCTGGCCACGAGGCTTCCATGAGCTAATACATGTGAAGCACCGAACAACGCCTGGCACAGAGCGTTCAGTCAGAATTAGTTGTTTTCATTGTCAGCATCAGCATCGTCAGCATCGTCATCATTACACTTTCTCCTTCTGGCAGTTGAATGGTCTCCTCATTTGCAAGATGAGAAGGTTAGACGCAGCGATCAGGTTCCTTCCACTCTGACATTCCGTAGTACTGAGGTTCTGCGGCTCGCAAACTGGTTTTGACTGGTTTGAGAAGTGCCATACCACATTTTGATATCAAAACCTTCCTAGCCACAGTCTGGGAGAGAGCAGAAAAACATACCCAACTTGGGAGCTAGAGTGTCTCTTTCCTTTTGCAGCAATTTTAACTTCCACGGGTCGCACTGAGATTTGTCCATATGTTTGAAGAAATGTGCAAACCTAATATTTGCTTGTATCATTTGTGCTCAGTTCCTCACCATTTGCTGTCAATCAAACCCTTAAGTGCATGTCCTCGATTAATAGACCGGGCGGAACTGCATTAACAGCGAGTCAGCTTAAAACCAGCAGCAGGAGAAATAACCTCTTCTAGAAGCTGGCGAATGAACAGAGATCAGAGCTTACAGCTCTTCCTTGTTCAGTGGGTATTATTGCCTAAGAGTATTAGTATTAATTGTGCTGGGATCATTACAGATACCCTGGTCCAGTCATTCAAGTAACTGTGGTTTAGCTCCTCACCGGGCAGGCTGAGCTTGCGCTTTCCAGCTTCCAGTGGCGAGGACGATTTAATACCACATCTTCCAAGTCATTTTATTTCAATTGTATTTTTGCACTTTCATTTTAAAATGGGCATGCCTGATAGTTGGGGGAGCACATATTGCTACGAACCAATTAGTGAAACCTGGTTGTGAAGACTCATAAAGAGTCTATCTCTACCTTTTCTCGGACCCGACGTCTTCAGGAGGGCAGGCTCCGGGGTCCGCCTGCGAGTGTTATCCTAGGACTGTTATTTACTAGCTGTGCAGCCTGGGCTCAGTTACTTAATCTCTCTGCACCTCAGTTTCCTCCTCTGTGAAGTAGGATAATATTCATACTTCATGGGGTGGCTGTGATGAGTAGGTGAGGCGGGGTAGGTGAAGTGCTGGCACGCAGTAGGCATTCAGTATTATTAGCTATTATTTTGGGTGCGTGTACATGCCAGTCAAAGACACTGAAGTGAGTGTGGTGTCACTGAAGTTCCCATTGGGACTGTGAGCTTGGCCATCATTACGGAAACATGGGAATCTCCCTGAAGCCCACCCACCACATGGAGGCAGCATCTGCTGCCATTTCCCAGGAGTACACATTGCCGACAACTTCTGTAGCTCGCCGTTCGGCTGCCCTTCATTCCCCATTCTCCACTGTGTGCTGGGCATTGTGCTCGGTGCTGGGGATACAATAGTGAACTGGCTGGGTAAGGTGTGTCTTTATTGGTTCTACTTGGTGATACAGACAAAAAACCGAGCAATTAAGGTGGAAAATTTAAAAAATTGTGATAAGTGAGAAGGATCAAGTGGACAAAGCACTCACAGGAACAGCACGGAGGGAGGCTGCTTGAGATGGGAAAGCAACAGCCACATGAACACTGGAATTCCATTGCTACAAGTCACATTTTTAAAAAATATCCCAATCATTGTCAGAACTTTCAACACTGCATGATTCTCCTGGTGTGGGGGGCGGGGGGGGGATGGACTGAGGTTAAAGGAACACAGGACGTTCACGGTGTCCCTGTGATCCTCACTCCCATCCAAGAGGTGCTCGTCCTTGGCTGTCTCCTCCCCAGCTTTGCCGTGTGAGCTCTTGTCCTCTTGTATCTTTGCGGCGGCCCCCACAAGCACTGAGGCACCAGACTTTCTCACGCAGCTCTTCTCCAGTAGATTGACTCAGATCCTTCCTCAGGGCCAGCGCAGGCAGATCAAATACTATCAGGGCTCATTTCGTTACAAGTGGCAGGAAGCCCAACTCAAAGTGGCTTGAGCAAGAAAAGGAATTTATTGATTCCCACAACTGCAAAGTTCAAGTGTAGAGTTCAGATATGGCTGGATCCAGGGACTTCAACACTATTATTAGGATTCTGTCTCCCACCATTTAAAAAGATATTTTTATTGATCTCAGAGAGAAAGAGGGAGGGAGAGAAAGACAGAAACATCAGTGATGAGAGAAGAACCATTCATTGGCTGCCTCCTGCACGCC
Organism: Myotis lucifugus; assembly: GCF_000147115.1. NCBI lineage: Eukaryota > Metazoa > Chordata > Mammalia > Chiroptera > Vespertilionidae > Myotis > Myotis lucifugus. Next base: position 10,083 of record NW_005871717.1, on the reverse strand, counting down.
CCACACTGGTGACTGAGCCCACAACCTGGGCATGTGCCCTGACCCGAAATCGAACCATGACCTCCTGGCTCATAGGTCGATGCTCAACCACTGAGCCATGCTGGCCGGGCTCCTGCCACTTTGGACCCAGCTTTCCTTTTGGTTGGCTTCATTAGAGGCAGGTTCTTTCCATGTGATGAGTTCTAGTAGAGTCAGGTGTTTTTCCTTCCCAGGTCCAGTCCAGAGTAAAGAAAGCTTTTCTCTCCTAATTATTCCAGCTAAAGTCCTGGTAGGCTTTGACTGGATCACACGTCCAATCTAGAACCAGTTACTGCAGTCCAGCTAAGAGATGACTTAGCTGGTCACCCAGGCCATGGGATCACCCCTGGAACTCAGAATGCCCCCTAGAAAGGTCATAAACAATGGATGGCCATGGTGTAGAATTTCAGGGACCCTACACATCAGCCCCCTTACAGGAAAGTTCATTGAAGAGATCCCGTGTTTTTTCAACACCACAGCATTTGATGTGCTGCTCTCTGGAACTGAAGAATGAGGGCAACTTATGTAGGACCTTAGAGAAAGAAAGGTTCATTCTGGCTCAGATAGTCAGGAAAGACTTCAAGGAGAAGATGACATTGGACTTGAACCCCCCAAATAAAAGGATGGTTGAATTTTAATAGTGGGAATGAGGAATGACATTTCAGATGGAAGGACTGATTTGAGCACCTGCTCAAAGGCAGACGAGTGTACGGTTTTGTCAGAAATCTGTGGAAACAGTTATTGGAAAAGTTTGGATTCTGGTGCAGAAGAACTTAAATGTCCAAGCTTCTGAAGATCATGAGTGACTGAGGCAAAGCCAGGAGGCAGTTCCTTTAATGTTGGTGGAGGCTGCAAGAACTTCTGCCTACAGACACTTCCTTAGACCGGAGCACAGACCTGGAGGCCAGCCGGTGCAGGGGCGCCATGGCTGGAATGGGCGCTGGGTCTGGGAGTGGGTGGGGACCCACCAGGAGGCTGCTGAGCTCTCCCCTCAGGCCTCTTGATCTCCCCTGGGTACTTCATCTCCCACCCCCTTCATTTTTTAGGCTAAATCCATCCTGCGAGGGTTCCTGGAGGACTCGGGCTACCGCATCCAGGACCTGAAGAGCTTCCACTTAGTAGGACTTGGTACAACCCTGTGTGCCATGGATGTCACCGACATCTCACTTATACAGATCTCAGAATTCAGGTGACCAAGTAAAAGTGTGCAAAATGGCCAAGGACGGGCAGGTCGTTCCTTCAGCAGATCCTCTGCTTCTGATGCCTGGCCAGCCTTCTGGGCACAGACGGGGTGGGGTTAGCTGGGTCCTTTCCTGGTGCTGAGCCGGCACCTTTTTTGGCTGGAGAGACTCCCAAGCTCACACGGTGTCCCTCCCTCTTCACCAGGGTGGTGGTGGCCAGAATCGGGACCCTGCCCTGCAGCACCCAGGTCTTGGCCGAGTTCAAGAGGAAGGCAGCCGTTGTGTTTGGGGATCCCACCAAGTGGTCCAGCTCTGTCTTGCAGGAACTCGGAACTATTGCCGGTGAGAGTCACCTTGACCTTGCCCTTCTCCTTTTCTGACCTTAGACCTGGGGACAGGAAAAGAATCCTGGGCTTGTGTAGCGACATCTGTATAGTTCCCATAAAACCTGATGTCAGCACACGGAGTTGCAGAGGGTGGGGTCGTAAGTCTGCCTTTTGAACAAGCTCTCTTGGTGGTTTTGTGCACCCAAAAGTGGTTTAGAAGGTGATGGAATTGACTGCTAAATAGGTTTACACTTGATCTGAAAATGCACCTTCCGAGTATACATTTCACCATAAGAGACCAATCAGGGCTAACGTGACCCACGTTGCTTTTCTGAGTTGATTAGGACACAGTTCCAGCGGGGCTCTCAGGGCCTTCTGCAGGAGGGACGCGCACCTCCGCCACGCAGACCGCACCTTCTGCAGCATCATTAATAAAACAAGTTGCGTTCCGCTGTCTTGAAGCAAATCCTGTGGTTCCTTTTTCTCCCCAGCGGGATTAACGAAGGAAGAGCTCCGGGTGCTCGACAAGGATTTGATGCCGTATTTCCAACCATCAGCAATCAGATGCCTTCCTGCTGAGATATTCAAAGTAGGTCCTCCGTTTCTGAAGCTTGACCCCATTTCATATCACACCAGGAAGCAGATGGCGGGCCTTGCGTTCTGCAGGCACCGCTGGCTTCTGCTCAGGGGCCAGGGCGAGCTGCATGCCACCGACGGACGTGTCAAAAGATCATTTCAGCATTTTTTAAAAGAGTTTTTTCTTAAATGTTTAACTTATGTTTTAATTGTATTTATTTATTTTAAAATATATTTTTTAATTGATTTCAGAGAGAAAGGGAGAGAGAGAGATAGAAACATCAGTGATGAGAGAATCATGGATTGGCTGCCTCCTGCATGCCCCATACTGGGGATGGAGCCCACTACCCAGGCATGTGCCCCAACTGGGAATGAACCGTGACCTCCTGGTTCATAGGTCGATGCCCAACTGCTGAGCGACACTGGCCGAGCTAGTTGTATTTTTTTTAAAAGTTGTATTCTCTTCATAGCAAATGGCACCGACTTTCTGTTTATAATGACATGACAGGTTCATATTCCCTTATCCCAAACCCTTGGGGACAGGTGTATTTTAGAATTCAGAATTTTCTAGATTTTAGAAAGATCACTTTGACTGTACAGTATGTGACTTCTCAGCCCCAGCAGTACCTGGGGAAGCACCAGTAAGCACACGCATTGGTATTTCTGCTGGGAAACTGATATTTCTGGCCAGCCACACTAATTGAGATAGAGACTCTAAATGGCTTCACATCCGTTCAGGTCAGGCTCAGCTGGCAAGTAAGTTCGTGTTAAATTTTAGAAAAAACTTTCCATTTGCAGACTTTCTTGGACTTCAGAGTTGGAGATGGGGGGTTGTGGTCCTGGGTAATATTTCCTTTAAAAATACATTTCAGCAAACACATTTGAATTGATTTAAAGAAACGTGTTTAAAAAGCCGCAGTAGGACAGGTGACATGCTACCATGGAAGACACTAGACCAGCCGTGGGCAAACTACGGCCCGCGGGCTGGATCCGGCCCATTTGAAATGAATAAAACTAAAAAAAAAAAGACCGTACCCTTTTATGTAATGATGTTTACTTTGAATTTATATTAGTTCACACAAACACTCCATCCATGCTTTTGTTCCGGCCCTCCGGTCCAGTTTAAGAACCCATTGTGGCCCTCGAGTCAAAAAGTTTTCCTACCCCTGGCCTAGAGGGTGGAATTGGACCACCTGAAGTGAGGGAAGCAGCTGTGCAGGCAGCGGCCCTTGCTTCCTGCCCCGGTGCTGCTGCGGGGAGTGCGCTGGGACAGTCTGCGCCGGTGGGGACTGGCCTGGCGTTCCTGCTGGGTAAGTGGGAGCACATTCCGCCCCCTCAACTGGATCAGACACACAAAGGAGCTTAGACAAACTCCTGGTGCCACCTTATTGGTTCATTTCAAGACACAAAGCAGAACCTGAACCATTCCCATGCCCAGGACAGCTCCCAGCAGGGCAGGTCCTGGCTGCTCCAGGGAGTAGTCCCCAGAG
>NW_005871717.1:0-6392 GCF_000147115.1 Myotis lucifugus | reverse complement strand
AGCTCTCGCCCTAGCTCTACTTCATGGTTTCTCCAGGCAGACTAAGGCAGAGAGAAGACCATTCACACACGCATGATACTCTCAACCCGGCAGCTGCTCTGGGCAGCCGGTACTGTTTGCAGCAGCTGATGTGCATGGGCCATGTGCTCCGGCCTTTTGTTCTACCGACCACACACACCCGGGGGTCTGCTGGGACAGGCAGCTTGCACTCCTCGGGGTCTGCCTGGGACAGGCAGCTTGGTCCTGAATGCTGGCTCGTTGCTGAGCGCTTGCTCATGGTCTCGTATGGAGTGCAGTCTGTGGTATTAATTCCAGAAATCCCGACTGACCACCTACATTGGCTAGGCGGCAGGCCCAGCGCCCCTGGCATGCCCGGGAAGGGCGAGCACAGTGTCTGCAGGGCCTGGAAGCGAGCCTCCGGGGTGCAGGGGGCCGGGTGGGTGGCGGGGACCTGGGGCGGCTGCTCGTCTCTGGCACAGCAGGGCAGGGTGATGGCCGGGTGACACGGGCCCAGGTGCTGGTCTTCCTTTCCCTGAAATCTCCGAGAATTAAATGTTGGCAGCCACTTTGAATTTGTTTTGTAAAATACAGTGCAACAGGCCCAGAGGTTCAATCTGGCCTCTGGGTGGCGAGTCAGCAACATTAGAAAAATAATGTTTGTGATACAGACTGTTAATAGTAGATCAAGGTGGAAGCCGGTGCAGCCGCGCTGTGTGTGTGTGTGTGTGTGTGTGTGTGTGTGTGTGTGTGTGTGTGTGAGAGAGAGAGAGAGAGAGAGAGAGAGAGAGAGAGAGAGGAAGCGATATTGACTTCAGGGGGGTCTCCACTGGAGCTCAACTGCCTTTACCGCCTCCATAGCACCTTTAACCTCCGCTCTCACAGGCCGCACGCCAGCCGTGTTGGCCAGGAGGCCTGGCTAGAATTCTACAACGTTGCATTTATTTGGCTTATTTTAATGGTTACTGATGGTCAGTCAGTCTGGGTTTGCATTTTTGGAACTTTGCATTTAGAAAATGTTTATTTCGGTAGCGAAAGCGCCTGATTTTAAGGAGAAACTGTAAAGCGGGCATGACCCGGTACCCGAGCGCTGCCCTCCCCCCGTAGGAGCTCTCTGCCCAGCAGATCGCCGCCCTGGGCCCCGAGAACGCGGCCGCCGTGACCCCGGCCCAGCGCCGGCTGCTCCGCGCGCCGCAGCTGCAGAGCCTCCAGCGGGCGCTAGATGGCGCCAAGTCGCGCCCCTGGCTGGATGCTCCCCCGAGCGCAAGCCCCAGCCGGACGCCCTCCTCGCCTTCTCACCCAGGTGAGCCGGACAGCCCTGCCCACCCCCATCCCTGTGCTCATCCGTGTCCGGTCCTGGGCCTGGGCGGGAAGGACCTAAGATGCAAGGCGGGGTCTCTGGACCACTGGAGATTCTGCCTTCAGAGAAAAATCCTGTCTCTACCAAACGGTGACAGTGACTCAACTCCCCGCTGCCCGTGAAAGTCAGCGGTGCAGGGCAGCTTTTATTTATTTTTTAAAAAATATTCCTTTATTGATTTCAGAGAGGAAGGGAGAGGGAGAGAGAGATAGAAACATCAATGATGAGAGGGAATCATTGATGGGCTGCCTCCTGCATGCCTCCGACTGGGGATGGAGCCCGCAACCTGGGCATGTGCCCTGACCAGGAATCATCCTGGGACCCTTCAGTCTTCAGGCGGATGCTCTATCCGCTCAGCCAAACCGGGGCAGCTTTTAAAAGCCACCAGTGTCACGGGCCTCACTCAGAACCCACTGAATCAGAGCCGCTTACGACTAAATTCACTTCACTGCTGCCTTTGCCTCTGCCCGCCTTCTCGCTGTGCAGTATTAATTAATAAATCTAACCAGTGTATATTGGGCACCTGCTGTGTGCCAGGCCTGTAGCAGGGGCTGGGAATACCGAGGTGAGCAAGGCAGGCCCAGCTGTCTTGTAAATGAACAAGATGATTTCAAAGCTGGTACGAACAAGGAAGGAAAGAAGCCGGGAGGTGAGTGACTAGGGGCTGAGCTGAGCGGGGAATGGGACCCGGCTTCCTGCGGTTCCTCCTCGCCTCCCCCAACCCCTCCTTCCCTCACTCACCCACTCTGTGATTCCTCTGTCTTTAGTGAGCACCATCCTCGGGCTAAGATGTGGGGAGACAGTTGTGAACAAGCCACTTGTGTCCTCCATCCTCAGAGTGTGGGGCAGGAGACATAGTGCCCAGGGGACATGAGGCAGGTGCTGTGGTGGGAGCACAGGCATTGAGGGGACACAGGAGACGCAGCGGCCCTCGCTGGGGACGCCGGGGAGTGGCCATGGAAACGTCCGGAAGGCAGTGAGTGACGTCTCAGCCCCACCCAAGGTGGGAGAAGGGTACTCAGCCAGTGGGTGTCCCAGGTGGAGGGGACAGCGTGGGAAAATACCCAGAGAGAAAGAACGTGGACTGGAACCTTCACTCTGCCTTTCCCAGCCTCCCCTCGGGGCTGGCGAAGGAGGGGGCTCCCAATTTCTGCGGCCGCAAGAGGCAGAGGTGGCACTTGTAAAGAGGAGCCATGCCCTGCGACTTACTGTTATTATTTTTAAAACTTCATTAACATATAATGTGCATACATTTAGAAATTTTAAATGTTGTAGTGTTTTGTGTGTATAATACACACAATAGATAATACATGTTTCAAAAAATGTAAGGTCTGAAAAGGGATGCAGTGACTCCCTCTGCCCCCTCCCCCCTCCCCCCTGGCCACCTGCCCCCCCCCCCTCTGCCTCTCCCTGGCAGCCTGTGGCCAGCGTCCTGAGCCTGGTGCAGATGCCGTCACCCTAGCTGACCCCTGTGCTGTGACCGAGCTTATACGCTTTGTTCTGTGTCCTGCATTTTTCACCAAACAACAGGCCTTTGAGACAGGTCCGTGTCTGTCCGTAGAGCTGTGCAATTGCTGGGTTTCTCGCTGCCATAACTTGACCTGACTAGGTCTCTGTAGCCGGACAGTTCGCTGGTTTCTGCTTTTCGCTCTTTACTGTTACGGAGAACGCAGCAGCGAATGAGCTTGTCTACTTTGCATCTGTGAAGCTGCAGGATCGGCTCTGCGGGTGGGACGGGCAGGGCAGCGGGTTGGGCGCTGGCAGCCTGACTGATGCTGCACGTCCTGGCAGAGCGCGGAGAGGGTGCCAGTTTGCCTTGAGCCGCAGCGTCAGAAAGTGGCCAGGGCCTTGATGAAGCTGTCCCTGCAGGTGCTCCGCCGGGCACATCCTAGGCGCCTCTCTCCCTCCATCATGGCCAGGCCTTTAATCTCATTTCCTAAACTTGCTTCATGATCTGACTCTTAGAATTCAGATTCCTGGGCCTTGCTGAACCGGAATCTGCGGGGGGTGGGGGTGCGGGGAGGGGGGCAGGGTGTGGGGAGGGGTCTGCATTTTTAACCAGCTCCGCAGGTGGCTCTTCTGTGAAGGCAGCTGTGGCCCTGCCCATTCACACACACTGGGTACATCCTCACCCTCCCTCCCCTTTGGGGCATCATCCCTTTAAGGGACAGAGGAGCTGTATGTGCCGCCCGCCTGGGGGACCCTGTACTTCCCTGTGTTTCCTTGCAGGAGCCTCCGCCTCCCCGGCTCTCTGGCTTGGCTGCCCGCTGCTGGTCCTAGCGCCCGAACTCGTGCGGTGAGCGGCCTGCCCGCACCCCCTCCATTGCCCGCGCTGCGCTGGAGGCCCCGGCCCAGAGCCTCCGCCAGGGCGGGGTGAAACGAAGCTCCCGGAAGGCCACGCTGGCTCCGTGCTTGGCCCAGTCCTCAGCCCATTCCAGCCTCTCGCGGGCCAGGCGGGGCAGAAGCTTTCTGGAAGGGGGGTGGGGGCGCGGCTGGCATCGGCCTGCGGACCTTCCCACGGGCGGGCTGGCGGCTGCCCTTCTCCGGGAGGCAGAGTGGGCGCAGCAGGGCTCCCGGGGCTCCTGGCTCCTGGGGTCTCCTCAGTGTGGCCAGGGCGGACACGGCTTCCTGCCTGGCTGCTGGGACTCATCGGCGTTCCGGGGCGTTCCATTGCTTGTGAATTAAAACCTTTAACACGATTCAACATTAAATCGATTTTAAAATACATTTTACAGACGCCTGCATTCCTCCGGGAGTCAGCCAGTGGACGGCTGGTTCCCGTGAGTCCTTTTGGCCCCGCTGCTCCGGGACAGGGTGGGATGGACTGAAATAAAAGGCAACACTGCGAAACCAGTCACCGCGGCTGTGGCCCGCAGGGCTGTGACCTTCAGGGCTGTGGCCCGCAGGCAGACAGCCTTTTGGGGGCTGGGAGAGGTACTTCTCCAAGTTTCAGGCCGCTCTTGGCCTTTGGCTCAGGGAGGCAAAGCTCAGGGAGGGGGCAGTGTGTGCTGCGCCCCTGGGCGCCGTGCCTCCTGGGTGACAGCCAGCCAGGTGCCCTCGCCACTCCGCCAGCACATCCGCCCCTCCTGTTCCCTGGCAGGTGGGTGGGTTTTTAAAGGGGGCATGGCCCTAGCTGGTTTGGCTCAGTGGCTAGAGCCTCGGCCTGTGGACTGAAAGGTTCCAGGTTCGACTCTGGTCAAGGGCATGGACCTCAGTTGCAGGCTCAATCAGGCACGTGCAGGAGGCAACCAATTGATGTGTGTCTCTCTCACATCGATGTTTCTCTCTCTCTCCCTCTAAAATAATAATCACAAAAAGAAATATGATAAAGAGACAAAAGACAAAACGCCCTTCATTCTCCTCAGAGGAGCCTGGCGCTCCTGGGTCTGAGTGGTGCTGAGCCCCTGGCCTCACGGTGGCAGCAACACGGACACATACGTGCTTCGTGCCTCAGCGATGGCCCGGCGGGCTGTGAGGGCTGCGGGGCCGCCGGGGCCTCAGCACCGCCTGCGCCCCAGAGGATCACCTCTCCATCAGAGAAGACGCGCAGCAACCGTAACCCAACAGCCTGGGCAGGTGTGCAGAGACGGGCATAGGTGAGCTGTCACAGGCGGTTAGGACAGGAAACGAAAAGGCAGGCGTTTGGAAGGGGTGGCCCGGCGGGTGCCATGTAGGCTAGGATTGGGTTTCCTGTCATCGGCCGGGACGGGGAAGGGCGCCGATGCCTCCCGAGCCAGACCATTTCTGTGGGTACAGGCCACGACGCCCGGGTAGCTGGGCGGAGCCAGCCCCTGGAGAGGGACGCTGGGCGGGGCCGTGTCTGTGCACATTTGGAGCAGAAAGGCCTCGATCTCGCAGGCACCCTGCGTACGCGAACCCTGCACTATCCTGGCGGTGACAGCAAACAACCCTCCTTGCAGTCAGACTCACCCGCCGATGGCATGTGACTGTGTCTCGCTGTCCCTGCCCGTCATGTGCTCTAATCCTTTCCTGGACCCGGGCCGTTTTGGAGGGCCAGCTCTGCCGGGCACTGCTCCGAGGGCTCGCCTCCCCCTCATCACGACCCTCAGGGGAGCTGCTATGATCCCCACTTTCCAGGTCAGGGGACAGGAACTCTTGTCACAGGCCTGTCTCATGGTGGGAATTAAATACTGGTTTTTTGTCTCCCGCAGAGCAGCCTCCTTTAACTTCTCTAATAAGTTAGATCAGAGAGAGATTCTATAAATTCTTTCACCTCTGCTTCTGGCGGGAGGCCAGCGTGCCTCACAGCACATATAATTGGTGATGGCCTCAGGCAGGAAGACAAATCCAGCTTGTGCCCCGCAGGCCCGGGTGCAGGGTGCAGGGTGCAGTGCTGTGCCCGCGGGGAGGGCTGCTCCGCTCACCTCGCAGTGCCAGCCCTGTGGGTGCATCCCGGTCTCCATCTGCACCCCCAGCTGGATGCAGGCAGCACAGTCACCTGCAGGCGGTGCCAGGGGCCAGCGCTGGTCCTGATGGTCAGCACCCGGCCACGCTGGCTGTGCTGAGTATCACCCCACCAGCTCCTTTGGCTGAACTCCCCCTTCAGGCCACTCCAGACACCGGGCCTGGTGTGAGGGCAGGCTGTCTCTCCGAAGGCTTTCCAGGTCAGGGAACGGCGCGTGGAGTAGGCACATTGCCCGCCTTCAGGAGCGAGCATCCTGGGCGAAGCCATGGCGCTCCCCAGGTGCGTGGTCACCTCGTCTGCTCACGCTCCCTTGGGGTCTACCGCATGTTCATCCACTCCCTGCAGGTCAGGCTGCGGGCCCCTGCTCTCCACGCTGCCTCTCCATGACCCACCCTGAGGCCCAGGGACGGGAAACCCGGGGCTCTGATGGCAGCCCAGTGGGTTCCATTGTGTCCAGCACAGTCCCGGGCCTGTGTCCCCGGGAAGGATTTGGGATGGGAAGAATGAACATGGCCACTCACCAGCATGGACCCCCATGAGAATCTAAGCTGCTGTGGGCGGAGCTTGTCTGTCAGCTCCTGCGGGGTTCCCGGCCCACAGCCCCAGCAG
>NW_005871716.1:320609-323791 GCF_000147115.1 Myotis lucifugus | reverse complement strand
TATCTGGGATTTATTTAGCTTCTATAATTGAAATTTTGTTGCCTTTTGCGTAGGTCACAGCAGGCCAGAGCAGGTGGGAAGCTTGGCTTCCTCCATCACCCAGGCAACCAAGCCTCCTGCTTGCTCCAGCTCCGTGGCTGCCGGCCGCCATCTTGGTTGGGTTAATTTGCATATAGTCGCTGCTCTGATTGGCTGGTGGGCGTGGCTTGGGCATAGCAAAGTTATGGTCAATTACCATCTTTGTCTTTTATTAGTGTAGAATATATATATATATATATTTTTTACCACTTTTTTGGTTGTTGTTAATCCTCACCTGAGGATAATTTTCAATTGATTTTGAGATCGAGTGGAAGGAAGGGGGAGAAATAGAGAGAGAGAAACATCTATGTGAGAGAGACACATGGATTGGTTGCCTCCCACATGTGCCCTAACTGGGGCCGGGGATCGAGCCTGCAACCAAGAACCAGAGACCCTTCAGTCCGTTGGCTGATGCTCTATCCACTGAGCCAAACTGACTAGGGCTGTACCACCACTTTTTTATCTACTTGTCTGTTGATGGGCACTTAGGCTGCTCCCATAGCTTGGCTATTGTAAATAACACTGCAATGAACATAGGCAGCATAGTGTTTTGGGTTGTTTTGGCTATAAACCCAGAAGTGTAATCTGTCATGAGGCAGTTCCATTTTTAATTTTTTGAGGATCCTCCATACTATTTTATATGGTGGCTGCATGAATCTGCATTTCTACCAACAGTGCACAATAGTTCCTTTTCTCCACATCTTTGCCAACACTTGTTTGTGTATTTATTGATGGCAGCCATTTTGACAAGTGTGAGGTGATATCTCATTGTGGATTTAATTGCATTTCTCTGATGATTAGCGATGTTGAGCATCCTTTCATATTGGCCATCAGTATGTCCTCTTTGGAGAAGTATCTATTCAGGTCCTCTGTCTATTTTTTAATTGGGTTATTTGTTTTCTTTGGTGTTGAGTTGTGTGAATTATTTATAAATTTTGGATGTATCATTGGCAAATATGTTCTCCCATTCAGTAGGTTGTTTTTTTGTTTTGTTTTCTTGCTGAGCAAAACTTTTTAGTTTGATGTAGTCCCGTTTGTTTATTTTTTTCTTTTGTTTTCCTTGTCAGAAAAAGTATCACTAGAAGAAATGTCCAAGGTTTTACTGCCTTTGTTTTCTTCTAGGAGTTTTATGATTTCAGGTTTTACATGTATACCTTTAATCCATTTTGAGTTTTTCCTGAGTATGGTATAAATTGGTAGTCTAGTTTCATTTTTTTGCGTGTATCTGTTCAATTTTCCCAACACCATTCATTGAATAGACTGCCTTTATATGTTCTTGCCTCACTTGTCAAACTATTGGAGTGTGTTTGGGTTCATAAACAGTGATCATTATTTTTTATTTTTAAAAGATTCTTTTCAACAATAATAACACTGCACTATCTCCATCTCTTTAATTAAAACCTAGCAAAAGAGCATACTCTCATAGGTCTTCCAAAAATGACCATTAAATTCCATTGTTAAGAAGTGATCCCAGTTTAATTAGCCCCTTATGCAAATGAAGAAAAACAAAGAAAAGAGAAAATAATAACATACAACAGCAAGGTCTGCAGGCTCAGGGCCTGATTTTCTTGACAGAGGGACAGCATAACCAGGCAACTGGCAATAAATTCAGAAACCTGGATGCTGTCCTGGCCTATAGCACCTTCTGTGTGGCCGGGAGTAAAGTATTTCTCAGCTTTTCCACCAATGAAACAAGGATCACACTAAGTGACATTCCAAAACCCAAGTAATGGGAAAGGAATTTAATTAACTGGAATTCATTGCAAAGTACATCAAATTCCTACATGAAAAATCATATACAGGCATATCTCAGATACCGTGGGGTTGGTTCCAGACCATCACAATAAAGTGAGTATCACAATAAAAGGAGTTGTAATCTTTCTGCTGGTTGGTGTTACCTTCAATTTGTAAAAAATACAACATCTGTGAAGCGCAAAGTGCCATGAAATAGGTATGCCTGTAACTGCCAATTACAACTTAGAAGAACTTTTTAACCAATTAAGGGATGGGGGTGGAATGTGTGCATGTGTGTGTTGAATCAGTTAATGCGAGATCATTAAGAAACTGAGCACCACAAAAGCAATCTTTAACCAAGGTTTTCAAGTATGACACTGTCACTGCTGAGAATCCATCCTCCAGACAGGAAATACAGACCATGCCAAGGAAGGAGCCTGAATGTTTCTTGGGAAGCCTCGTGAGATTTTTTATATGATCATCTGTTAGATGTCACTCTGAATGAGAGTCTTGGTCCCTGCTAAGTAGGGGACACACCTCACCCCTTCACTTTTCAAGGCTTGAGAATTCTGAATTTGTGGATACATGACAGAGAATAACTAGCAAGACCCCTGGCTCACATGAAAGACGAGACCAACACCGGTGTTTTATGAAACTGACCATATAGAATGAACCAATGAGGCACTACCCCTCATCAACTCATCTGGGTGGGGGTAGAGGATAAAAGTGTGATGTTAGTTGTCATCAGAAGCTGTCACTCAGTAGTCTACAGCACCCATTTTCCACTGAGTGACATGTGTTCAGATAATATCACCATTCCCCTAGACCAGTGATGGCGAACCTATGACACGCGTGTCAGAGGTGACATGCGAACTCATATTTTTGGTTGATTTTTCTTTGTTAAATGGCATTTAAATATATAAATTAAATATCAAAAATATAAGTCTTTGTTTTACTATGGTTGCAAATATCAAAAAATTTTTATATGTGACATGGCACCAGAGTTAAGTTAGGGTTTTTCAAAATGCTGACATGCCGAGCTCAAAAGGTTCGCCATCACTGCCCTAGACAGTGGTCAGCAAACTGTGGCTCGCGAGCCAATGTGGTTCTTTGGCCCCTTGAGTGTGGCTCTTCCACAAAATACCACGGGCGAGTGCCATGTACCGGGCGATTGAACTTCGGGGCCAATGGCCGGAAGTAGTATTTTTGTGGAAGAACCACACTTCAGGGGGCCAAAAATCCCCAATGGTTTGCGGAGCGCAGTTTTTTGCCCCCTCCCCCTAGAAAAAAAAAAAAAAAAAAAAAATTGCCCCCCCCTGAAAACAATACCAAGGGCTGGGGCCCCCCCTTTTTGGATATTTTTACATTTT
>NW_005871716.1:295606-320482 GCF_000147115.1 Myotis lucifugus | reverse complement strand
ATAGAATAGAAAACACAGACATCGACTCAAACAAATAGCTCAATTAATATTTGACAAAAGAGGCAAGAACATACAATGGAGTCAAGACAGTCATTTCAATGTGTTGAAATGGTGCTGGGAAAATTGGACAGATACATGCAAACATATGAAACTAGACCACCAACTCACACCATACACAAAAACAAACTCAAAATGGATAAAGGACTTAAAGGTAAGACGGGAAACCATAAAAATATTAGAGGTATCCACAGGCAGAAAAATTTCAGACATATGCCAAAGCAGTATCTTTAGATACAGCTCCTAGGACAATGGAAACTAAATAGAAAATAAACAAATGGGATTACATCAAAATAAAAAGCTTCTGCACAGCAAAAGAAACCATCAACAAAACAACAAGAAAGCCCACTGCATGGGAGAACATACTTGCCAATATTATCTCTGATAAGGGTTTAATCTCCAACATTTACAGGGAACTCATACAACTTAACAAAAAGAAGATAAACAATCCCATCAAAAAATGGGCAATGGATCTAAATAGATGCTTTTTGAAAGAAGACAGAAGGAAGGCCAAGAGACATATGAAAACATGCTCAAAGTTACTAATCATCCAAGAGATGCAAATCAAAACAACAATGAGGTACCATCTCACACCTGTCAAAATGGCTATCATCAACAAATCAACAAAGGACAAGTGCTGGAGAGAATGCGGGGAAAAAGGAACCCTCCTGCACTGCTGGTGGGAATGCAGACTGGTGCAGCCACTATGGAAGACAGTATGGAATTTCCTCAAAAAACTGAAAATGGAACTCCCATTTGACCCAGTGATCCCACTTCTAAGAATATATCCCAAGAAACTAGAAACACCAATCAGAAAGGATATATGCACCCCTATGTTCACAGCAGCACAATTTACCATAGCTAAGATTTGGAAACAGCCTAAGTACCCATCAGCAGATGAGTGGATTAGAAAACTGTGGTACATCTACACAATGGAATACTATGCTGCAGTAAAAAAGAAGGAATTCTTACCATTTGCAGCAGCATGGATGAAACTGGAGAACATTATGCTAAGCAAAATAAACCAGTCAGAGAAAGATAAATATCCCATGATCTCACTCATTTGTGGGATATAATGAACAACATAAACTGATGAACAAAAACAGATCCAGAGCCAAAAAGCATCGATCAGACCATCAAACCTCAGAGGGAAGGTAGCGTAGAGTTGGGGTAAGGGGGAGAGATCAACCAAGGGATTTGTATGCATGCATATAAGCCTAACCAATGGACACAGACACCAAGGGGTGAGGGCATGAGTGGGGGGGTGAGGGGGCAATGGGGTGATAAGGACACATATGTAATACCTTAACCAATAAAGAAAAAATTTTTTAAAAATTTAAGAATAAAAAGCCCATCACTGCTCTGGTCGGGTGGTTCAGTTGGTTGGAGCATAATCCCATAAAACAAAAGGTTGCAGGTTCAATTCTCAGTCATGGCACATACCTAGGTTGCAGTTCAATTACTGGTTGGGGCGCATACAGGGGGTAAACAGATTCATGTTTCTCTCTCTCTTTGACAATCTTTAAAATCATATCCTCAGGTGTGGATTAAAAAAAAGAAAGAAAGAAAGAAAGAAAAAAAGCCCATCATCTCCCCAGTCTTCATATCTAGCCCCTTGGAGTTTAGAATGTACCAGCTTTCAATCAGATGGAAGCTTACTTTAAAAATAGACATTTTTTTCTCTTTTTGCTTCAAACTTTCCCAATTATTTACCTTCCTGTAATATTTTGTGTCTAAGAGCTAGTTGCATGAAATTACCAAATAAAATCTTACTTTATTTAAGATTTTTTAAAGGCCAGTGATCTACCTATATAAAAGGCTAATATACTAAGTGTTTTTCCCTCTGTCAAGATAATGACATCAAGTAGCAACACCTGCTTCCTCTCCCTAGCGACTAGTCTCCTTGCAGTTTCTTCAGCCCAGTGACAGGACTTGCTTTATACCCAGGTGGAAACACTTTACACTGTAACCAAATGTCTGTGAAGCATTTTCCCATGCCTCATCTCATTTGATTCTCACAGAAGTCCTGGAGTAGGTAAATAGGAGACTCTGGTGGAATCCTATTTTCTTTTCATTAGCTGGAAAGCAGAGATTTAGAAAGCTTAGAAACTTGACCCAACTGAAAAGAACTAAGAAATAGTGGAACTTGAAAATGACTTCAGGTTTTCTCACTGCACAGAATATAGTCAAACACTACTGCAGTTAAATATTTTACCCTTTGTTCTCCCTGTGTGATCTACAACAATAATCTGCTTCGTGTTGATATTTACTGCTGTGTTGCTGACAATTACTTGAAAGAGAAGTTGGAGTGCTCCACTGGGCTGGGAAAGTTTAGCTAAATCAGAAAGCAAGTTTAATTAAGCAAGTTTGTTCTATATCTAGAAAAGGCTAAGTTGACTCGTTCATGCATGATACATATAAAGCATTTGCTGGTGCCAATTGCATGCGTGTGTTTCCATCTGTCATTGTCAATCATGAATTTGGTTGACACTTTTATTATAGAGAAAGGGCAAATAGTGATATTAAAATATTTCTTCTAATTAAATTCCTTTCAATGTGCACAAATTCATGCACTGGGCCACTAGTCTGCTTATAAGATGGCAAACTAATGTTTAAAGGAAGACCACCAGTTTTGGCATAGTAATTTTGATCCAAAAATATTGCCTTACTTGTACTAACCCAAGTGAGAGGCAGCAATGTTCTGATTAGCTATCAAGAGCACACATCCAATCATGAATAAAGACAAAAATAGGCCCACAGACTCCACTCTCTCACCTCAGTCTCATTCCTGCCCTTAGCTCCCAAACAGGTAGTTTCATTTCTAATGAAAAAATTTGAGTTCCAGTTTTTTACTTCCAATTGTTGCATGGGCTATATCTATTTGGATATTTCACTGTCTTCAAAATTAATCTGTTCTAAACCAAACTCTCCTCAGAAACTGGCCTTTATTCTTTCTTGGTCATTTCTTTGTGCTTCCAAGGACACTCTCCTATTCCAAGCCCCCAACACACCTCCACTATCAACACAAGCCCCTTGTCACTTCCCACTCAAATTTATTTTGCATGCCACCTGCTGGTGGACTCGGCTTTCTCAATCAATGCTGTTTCCCAGGTGCAGAAACAGGCATCCAAGAGGGAGAAGATGCACCTGGGGAAATGACCCTGAGGATTAACCTAGATTCCTCCATATTGTAGCAAGTACTCATGAATAGATCAGCCCAATGAAGCACTTCAGAGTAGGGGCAGGCAGAAGTTTCCAGCTTGCTTGCTAATATTACTCCAGCTGAGCCTGCAGCTGATGCCAGGATGGTACATCCTCACCTACATCCCTGGGAAATGCCTAGAGTGGGTATAAAACATGATGCTAGACCCAGGCTCTGAGATCCCTGAAAGCTGGCCAACCATTTTCTTGGTTTCACTCTAGTCTGCCCAATTTTCTCTTGGATTTACTGATACTACAGTAATAAATTCCCAATCAATCTCCACAGAAATAGATTTCAAGGGGCTTTCAACCTCGGGTCCCAAGATTCATTTTTCACATTAAGAACACTTAAATCTTGAAGATATCAAGGGAGAGTTTGACAATACAATCATAGTAGGGGACTTTAATACCCCATTGATATCACTAGATAAATCCTCGACACAAAATATCGGCAAAGAAACAGCAATCCTAAACTTCTCTCACTAGATCAGATGGAATTAATGGACATCTCCAGAACATTTCACCCCAAAGCTACAGAAATATACATTCTTCTCAAGTACATATGGGACATTTTCAAAGATAGACCACATGTTAGGACACAGGCTAAGTCTCTACAAACTCAAGAAGCTCTAAATCATACCAAGCATGATCTCAGATCACAATGGCATAAAATTAGATATCAACTACAATAAAGACAATAAAAAACAAACACATGCAGGCTAAATAGCATGCTATTAAACAATGACTGGGATACCAAAGAGATCCAAGAAGAAATAAAAAACCTTATGGAAACAAATGGAACAGAACAGATAACCCAGAACTCTACCTAAGCCATTATGCTCAATTAGTATTTGACAAAGGAGACAAAAGCATACAATGGAGTCAAAACAGTCTCTTCAATAGGTGGCACTGAGAAAATTGGACAGATGGATGCAAAAAAAAAAACTAGACCACCAACTTATACCATACACAAAAATAAACTCAAAATGGACAAAAGACTTACACGTAAGACAAGAAATCATAAAAATGTTAGAAGAATCCATAGGCAGCAAAATATCAGACACATGTTGTAGTAACATCTTTACTGATACAGCTCCTAGGGCAGTGGAAACTAAGGAGAAAATAAACAAAAGGGACCACATCAAAATAAAAAGCTTATGCACAGCAAAGAAACCATCAACAAAACAATAAGCTAGCTCACTGCATGGGAGAACATATTTGCCAATGTTATCTCCGATAAGGGTTTAATCTTCAAAATTTATAAGGAACTCATACAAGTTATCAAAAGGAAGATAAACAATCCAATCAAAAAATGGGCAAAGGACCTGAATAGACACTTCTCCAAAATGGACATACTAATAGTCAAGAGGTATATGAAAAAGTGCTCTAAGTCACCAACATCTGAGAGATGCAAATCAAAATGACAATGAGGTCCCATCTCACACCTGTCAGAATGACTATTATCAATAAATCAACAAATGACAAGTGCTGACAGGAAGTGGAGAAAAAGGAACCCTAGTACACTGCTGGTGGGAATGCAGAATGGTGCAGCCACTGTAGAAAACAGAATGGAGTTTCATCAAAATTTAAAAAATAGACCTCCCTTTTGATCCAGTAATCCCACTTCTAGAAATATACCTCCAAGAAATCAGAAAGAATATATGCACTCCTATGTTCATAGCAGCACCATTTATAATAGCTAAGATTTGGAAACAGCCTAAGTGCCAATCAGCAGATGAGTGGATTAAAAAACTATAGTACATCTACACAATGGAATAATTCGCTGCTATAAAAAAGAAAGAACTTGCATTAGCTGGTTTGGCTCAATGGATAGAGTGTCGGCCTGTGTACTGAAGGGTCCCAGGTTCAATTCTGGTCAAGGGCACATGCCTGGTTGCAGGCTTGATCCCCAGTAGGGGGCATGCAGGAGGCAGCCAATCAAGGGTTCTCTCTCATCATTAATGTTTCTATTCTCTCTCTCTCCCTCTCCCTTCCTCTCTAAAATCAATAAAATATATTTTTAAAAAAGAAAGAACTCTTACCATTTGCAGCAGCATGGATGGACCTGGAGAGCATTATGCTAAGCGAAATAAGCCAGTTGGAGAAAGATAAGTATCACATGATCTCACTCATTTGTGGAATAAAATGAACAACATAAACTGATGAACGAAAACAGATCCAGAGACATAGAAGTATTGAACAGACTGTCAAGCCACGGAGGGAGGCAGGGGAGGGTTGGAGTGGAGGTATAAGAGATTAACCAAAGTATTTGTATGCATGCATATAAGCATAACCAATAAATACAGACAGTAGGGAGGAGGTGAGGGCCTGTACTAGGGGGAGGGAGTGGGCTGGGAGAAGTCAATGGGGGGAAAAGGAGACATATGTAATACTTTCAACAATAAAGAATTAAAAAACAAGTAAATAAATAAATAAATAAATTTTAAAAAGAACACTTACAACAATGTGTATGAAATGCATATAATTATGACCTTTCAACATTTTATCTCACATTACTAGAGAGAACCCATTTGCATTAATTTATGTCATAATACTTGTGACTAATAAGTCCACATTTCCAAACACACACATACACACAAAATCTTCCAACTCTCCTCCTATTTCACAAGGGGTTCTCCACATACATGATGTAGAAGTGAGTAAAACTTCTGTATTTTTAGAGCGATTCACAGAACTAGTGTGATACATACACCTTATTAAACCATCTCCCCCAGGCGCTAGAACTGATCCATAGCAAAACTGCAAGATTTTGGAGCATTTCTAGCCAGGAAAGAAAATAATATCCTTATTAAGCTAGCAAATACAGAATACAAAATAGTACACCTACAAGGAGAAAGGGGGCAGAAAAAGGAGGAGAGAGAAGAGGAAGAGAAGTTGCAGAAAGTCAGCAATGCAGAAGGAAGAATGTGGTTCGCAGGGAGGGAGAACTGCTCTCGAGGACCTGAGTGTGAAGAATGGCACAGCCTGGCCTCTCAAGAACCTTGCGCTCTCAAAGTGACACCTTTTGGGCAAAGGGTTGAGAGGCAAGGCTGTGCTCACTAGCAAGACCCCTGCAAGACAAATAATTTAATATGGTCTCTGAGAGGATAGACAGCTGATAAGACAGACACGCTAAACCTTAACGATAGAAGGCAGAATGCAAGTGCATCTCAGTAAGGTAGCTGAAAGGGGGTTATTGCTTCATTTAGAACCAGGGTACAGAGTTATATGGGAGGGGGGGTTGGAATGTGGTGAGTAAAAAAGCCAAGTATTAATTAGTTTAAAAAGTAAATCGTGTTCTACAAAATAAATTGACAAACAAAATAGAAACAGAGGCATAGATAGACAGAAAAGACTGACAGCTGTCAGAGGGGAGGGGAAAGAGGAGACTGGATGAAAGAAGGTGAAGGGATTAGCCAAAAACATATATGCATAACCCATAGTAGGCACAGACAACAGTGTGGAGATGACTAGAGGAAAGGGAGGAGCAGGGGCTAGGTGGAGGTGGGCAAAGACGGGGAAAATGAGGACATCTGTAATAGTGTCAACAATAAAAAGAAAATTTAAAAAATTGTCAAGTCATAACATTTTATGTAAAAATATGGCTTTCCACAATTCTGAATATTCATCTGAAAAAAATTAAATTGTGTCCTAAAAATCCAGATTATACGAATATATACATATATAAAACTTGCAAGATGTAATGATCGTGTGTCAAAGCCAAATAATTAAATACAAACTCCCTTTACTTGCATGCCAAGATCTGAGCTCATAGCTCTGGATAAATAATAACTATAGTTCATTGACCCATTTGAGTATTAATGAGCTCATCAAATTTTTTTTCAACAATCACAGACATTGCTGTACTTGGAAAATTAAGTAGAAAGTCAGGTCAACATTAACATTTCTCTGCTAGTTTAAGTCTACATTTAGAAATAATTTTATAAATTAAATGTCAAGTGTATTTATTTTGAGATTACCTAGAGACATTCAATTTTGCATTTCAAAGACTTTTAATATCCTTTTGTATCTCCATATAAAATATCTATCTGCATCAAAACCTTGAAATCATTTGTAGATATACTTTTTCTTTTATTGGCTATGCTAAGAACATTTACCTGTGGGAACTATAATAATTCCAAGCAATTTACTGTCTGGCCAAAAGTATCACATTTGCACATAATTTATTGATGAAGAACTTGTGCGAGCTTAAATAGCACTTCATCAATAAATGTTTTTCTTAGCTGTTCTGGGACAGAAATAGTGCATCCCTTTTTGGCCTAGTATTATATGTATTTATCCTAAATAGTTGAAAAACTTAAAATAGTTATCCAATAACTAGACTATTTTGAGAACCTCCTTACCATGTTCACTGGGAGGATATTATTGAAGCAGATGTTCACTACCTCACTCACAGTCTGCCCCTTTAAGTCTTCAGGGAGAAAATTCCTTCTGCTCTTAGCACCAGGATGGGTTACACACATGGGCAACTGAGTTATTTCTATCTTATTATGATTAAGAATCTTTCCCTCAACAAATTAACTCACCGCATTTCCCTCCTTTTAATGGTTGCTAGAAAATTTAAAGCAAAAGTAGAGATCACTTGTGTACCTCAAGACTCCACACTATACACTGTTTATAGCAATAATATGTAATGGAAATTATTATTATTGCCAATACCTTACATGTATTAGATTTCATTTAATATTCATAATAATTCTAAAATATGGGACGTTTTATTTTGCCATCTTGACCAATGAGGAAAGTGAAGTCTAGAGAGACCCACCAGCTCTCCCAAGGCTAGAGAACTAGTAGTGGCAGATCCTGACTCAACTGAAGTCTTTCTGATATTGAAGATTGTGCTGCTAACTACTAATCCATTAGTCTACTCCTGGTCCTGCTGATACTTGCACCCCTTTGACTATTTTCTTTCACCAATGAAATGCAGTTAATAGACCAGAATTATTTGGATAAACACCAGGGCTCTTCCAAAGGCCCTGTCTTATCGACAAAGCTCGTCTGGCTCAAGCTGCCCAAGTTTTTGGTGACAAAAGTTATAAACTGCCAATCTTTTCTCCAGGTGGGTGATATGCTCTTTATGAGTAGAGGAGAGATCAGGGCAGCTCTGCAGTTCAGAAAAGGATCAAGTCACTGCCAGGAAGGTCTCCTGAGTCTGTACATTGCTGCCGTGCATGCCCAGCTAAGCCACCATGTTGACTGTATGTATGGCTTGTGCGCAAAGACACCTGTCAAAGGGGTACAGGATGGACCATGGGGCCTGAACTCCAGCCTGTGCTCCATGCTAGTGTTTCCAAATTTCTAACAGATATGAATCTTCAAATTTTAGAATAAGAAATCAGAATTCCCAGAAATTCTTAGGAATTCCAGAAATCATGTTACCCCATACTTTTTCCTAAACTTTATTTACATTGTAAAAATAATAATCCTGACCATACAAGAGAATAATGTTAAACAGTGTATCATTTTTTGTGTGGTAGCAATGCTAAAAATTTCAGAGGTTTTCTGTAAAAAAAAATAAGCTATATATATTACAACATTTAAAAATTATCTCTACCTGATATTTGAGACCAGAAAACACTAAAAGAGAGGAACATTAACACAATATAAAGGCCAAATAAAAGTCATTTTAGAAATTGAAAAATGATATTAAAATATTTACATTTATAAGATATCATTCTTAAAGTTAAATTTTAAAACACACAAAGCATTGATCGTTCTATCCAACAGTGTTGGCTTTTGCTTCTTGGCTAATATTCTAGATGTAAAAAGGTAATTTTTCTTTCATTTTGTATTGACATTGGTCAAATTATTAAGAGGCTTCTAAAAGCATAGCCAAGGCAGGCATTAGGGTTTGCTTCACATAAGCTCATTTCCTTTTTTAATGATGAAAATATTTTATCTGCTTGTCCTGATTCTGGATTGGCCATCTAAGTCTTTGCTGTTTTTATTAATTCAGATTTAACATCAGTTTCTGGTTTTATAATGGAATGTTCCACAACATATTCACATAATCTTCCCTTTGAATTTCTTCTGTTAAATTACTTAGAAAGAACAAATTGTAATAATATTCAAACACCAAAAAATGCCAGCAAAATTATTGGGTAGTACATCCAAAAAAACATAACATTCAGATCTGTTTAGCAAGCTTGACAAGGCTACAGTGGAAATCTCAATTAAAATTTAATGACTTATTTTGCTTTCAAATTTGTTATTTCTTGGAACACCACTAATAGGATTTGTATAAAGTATACTATGCATATAAACATATTAATAGTTATGCAAGAATGACTCACTGTTAGCAGCAGACACACATTTAGAAAATGGCAAATGCTACAGGCAAGGCTGACATTAGATTATGATCACTTCTCTCCTATTTGCTTCTGTCCTGACGCTTAGAAATGCCTACTTTCAACTTTGATTGTACTGTTAGCATTGTGTGTTTTTTCAACTTTATTGAGGAATAATTGACAAATATAATTATCTCTATTTAAAGTGTACAATGTGATTTGCTATACAGATATATTATGGAATGATTACCAAGCTTAGATAATTAACTGCTCTTGCTTTCAATGATGTTAGTAAGTTCCTTTGAATCAGCAATGTCTAAATTTTAATTCTCCAAGGAGAATTAGAATCCTTTCCCCATTTTCCAAATTTCTTGACTACCTTTCCATGGGATTCAGGAAAACTTTTCTTTTTCTATAAATTGCAGCTGAGACTGTGTCTGACAGAGGAAGGGGCATATGTTTCTTGCAAGAAAAACTTTTTCAACTGACTTATGCCTACAAGGCCATATCTATGCAGGGCCTTGGAGAATTCACAAAAATATGCACAAATAGGCTATTTTACCTGTCAGTTCTGGAAGACCTCAAAGGCACAGGAAAAGTACCCATTAGCACTTTAGGAGTTACCTAAATGCCTTTAAGTATGCAAAGGCATTGGCAAATGCCCATGTTGATTTGACCAAAGACATGGAGAAGCAGAAGGAAAACATGAGATAAGCCATAATGTTGTTTTCACAAGTACTTCTGGACTTTTGCTTTAAACACAGCCTAGACGTGATCAATATTAGCTATCCAATATTAGAAAATAATATTAATCTGGGTTTTGGCAAATCATTTTCTCTGATTTCCTCCCCCAATCCCACCACCATCCAAGTACTTAAATACAACATTATATGGCCAGTTATTATGTAAACTGTTTTCATATGTATGTTTTATTACTGAAGATAATAATGGAAATGTACCAATGAATATTTTAAGTACCTACTATGTATCAGACACTATGCCACATGTTTCAAATGTTTTCTCAATCCTTAAACTAATCCTATAGGATACTTATTTTATACCATAGGTTGAGAAAAATAAGGCTCAAACCAAACTTTTCAACAGCCACACTGCTAGTAAGTGGTACAGCAGAAAAATTAGTCCAACTTCAAAAATTCATGCTCTTTCCATCACACCTCACTGGTGGTAAGTCATAGTATCTGGTGCTACCCAGATGCTCTAAGCAAGATAGCTGGCTCTAGGCAGCCTGCCTGCTCCAGGAGGACTAACCTTGCCATCCTAGAGGGAATAAGACCTTCCTCCCTGTACACATTTAAATAAAAATAGGGTTCCTACAACCCTTATTTGAAAGAAACATACAATAAACTCGGAAGCAGAATATACATTTGGGGCAAGGATTTAAAAATAAACATTGCAAACATAGTACAAAGGGTCTGTCTTACCTTCAAATATTTCACCAGCTTCTGAATCTGCCAATATTCCGATGGCAAATCTGCATTTGCTTCCTGGCGATGATCAGGTGGTTCTTCATCTTCTTCACTCTCTGAGGAGCTCTCACTAACAATTTCCTCAACCTTGTCAGCACTCTTACTAAGAATAATAACAACAACATATAATAAATATATTTATGTCACAGCATGTACATGCTTATAACGTTACTATTTCAGCAACATCTACCTAAATGATAAAAACTCTAAAAAAAAACCAAAGACAAGAACAGAGGGGGACTTCCTCAACTTGATAAAGAATATGTACAAAACCGACACTATCATTGTACTTACTATAGTGAAAGACATTTTCCCCTAAGATGGAGAACAAACAAGGATGTCCACTTTGACCACTGCTATTTTTTTTTTAAATATATTTTATTGATTTTTCACAGAGAAGAAGGGAGAGAGATAGAGAGTTAGAAACATCGATGAGAGAGAAACATCGATCAGCTGCCTCCTGCACACCTCCCACCGGGGATGTGCCCGCAACCCAGGTACATGCCCTTGACCGGAATCGAACCTGGGACCTTTCAGTCCGCAGGCCGACGCTCTATCCACTGAGCCAAACCGGTTTCGGCTGACCACTGCTATTTAGCATTGTACTGGAGTCTCTAGTTCCAGATATAAATCTAACAAAATTTTGTACAGGACTTGTATGCTAAAAACTACATAATGCTGGTGAAATAAATAAAAAGTCCAAATGAAGACACACATAGTGTTTATAGATTAGATTACTCTACATAGTAAAAACATCAAAATTTTTGGCACATTTTTTAAAATAGATATAGCAAGATTATTCTAAATTTATGTGAAAAGGAAGGAAACTAGAATAGCAAAAACAATTTTAAAAGAAGGTGAGAATAACCACTTTACCATATTTCAAGATTTACTATATAGCTACAGTAATCGAGACAGTGTGGTATTCATGAAAGGCTACAGATAAAAATCAACTGAATATAATAGAGACCCAGAAATAGACTCACATAAACACACCCAACTGGTTTTTTTTAACAATGCAAAAGCAATTCAATGATGAAAAGACAGTCTTTTCATCAAATGGTGCTGGAGCATCTGGACATCCATAGGCAAAAAAGTGTAGCTTGGCCTAAGCCTCACACCTTATATATAAAATTAACTCAAAATGGATCACAGTCTTTAATGTAAAAATAACACAACTTTTAGAGAAAAACAAAGGAGAAAATCTTCAGGACTAGAGGCATCACAAAGAGTTCTTAGACATGACATCAAAAGCACAATCCATAAAAGAAAAATTGATACATTGAACTTTATCAAAATTAAAAACTTGTTTTATGAGAGACCCTATATTAAGAGAATGAAAAAAACAAGTTACAGAGAGGAGAAAATATTTGCAAACCACATATCCAACCTAGGATACCCAAAATAGATAAAGAACTCTCAAAACACAACATTTAAAAACAAAATATGATCTGATTGGATAATAAGCAAAAGACATACAAGACATTTCACTGAAGAACATACATGAGCAATAAGCTCATGAAAAGATGTTCAATATCACTAGCCATTTTAGGAAATGCTAATTCCATAATGAGACAACACTACACATCTTTTAGTGCAGAGAAAATAAAAAATATGGCAATACCAAATGTTGGCAAGGATAAGAAGAAACTGAGTCTCATACATTGTTAGTAGGATAGTAAAATGGTACAGCCACTCTGGAAGAATCTGGCAATTTCTTATAAAGCTAAACACACAATTATTACATGTGTCGGCAATTGGGCATTTATCCTAGAGCAGTGGTTCTCAACCTTCTGGCCCTTTAAATACAGTTCCTCATGTTGTGACTCAACCATAAAATTATTTTCGTTGCTACTTCATAACTGTGATGTTGCTACTGTTATAAATCGTAATGTAAATATCTGATATGCAGGATGGTCTTAGGCGACCCCTGTGAAAGGGTCGTTCGACCGCCAAAGGGGTCACGACCCACAGGTTGAGAACCGCTGTCCTAGAGAAATGAAAGCTTACATCCATATAGAAATTTGTCTATAATTATTTACAACCACCTTAATTGTAATAGCCAAAAACTGAGAGGAATGAAAATTTCCCTCAATAGGTGAGAAATTACAGTATGGTACATCCATACCATGGAATACTACTTAGCAAAAAAAAAGAGACAAATTACTAATACATGCCACAACTTGGATGAATGTCAAGAGTATTAGATGAAAAACACAGCCAGTACAAAAAATTTATGATTATGTTTATATGACATTCTCAAAATGACAAAATTATAGAAATGGAAAACAGATTAACAGTTGCCAGGGACTGGGAATAATGGGGGGAAGGGAGTGGGTATGACTATAAGGGGCAGCAGGAAGGAGCTCTGTGTAGTGATGGAATAGTCCTGTTTCTGGATTGCCATAGTCACCACACCATTTACATGTGACAAAATGGCATGAAGTATACATATACATTGTACCGATGCTACCCTCCTGGTTTTGATATTATGCTGTAGTTACCCTAGATGTCACCTTTGGGGGAAGCTAGGTGAAGGGGAGATGAGACCTCTCTGTAGTATCTCTGCAACTTTTTGTGAATCTATAGTTATTTAAAAATAAAAAGTTGAAGAATTGTCAAACAAATTAGTGTTTATTATATTGACAATCCCCCCCCCCAAGTAGTATAAATGTAGTAGAGTATCTTAAAGTTTGTTATTTTTTCCCAAGTTGAAAACTTCACAATGTGAGATTTCTGCCATTTCTTCCAGCTCTGCACTAAAAGAAATCCAGTATGATCATTGTGCAAAACATTACTAGTAACTGTCAGTATAAATATCTTGGCACCCTAAGAGTAAGAATGCCATTAGTTAGGATTAGTTAGCACATCATGTAAGAAATGGTGTTAAAGAACTGGTTAACAGAAACATACCGAACCAATTGTGCTTTTCCAGGTGAAACAGATGGTGCTGACTTTTCAAGTCTTCCGCCATGTTTTTCCTCATGAAGTGAGGTTCTGTGTCTAAAAACATTCTTTATTAGTTACTTTTTGGTAATTAATAGGAAATTAAAAATGGAAATGTATACAAGTATTCCAACATTTTCATGCCCCCAAATTATGTGTTTTCCAGACACAGAGAATTTCCTTTGAGCACAGTCATGCACTTTCTATAATGAAGAAGCAATTTGTTCAGTATTCCTTTGTACTAGGAACATGTCTTCAAAGGCTGCCATCATTGTGAAAGGACTTTACTCTGTACCTTTTAATCTAGTAGATTACTGCCTTGATCGTAGTTGTCTATTTTTTTTACCTTCTCCACCCAATGTTACAGAAAGGCCTGTATCTGATTTTCCATGTATCCCCAGCTTTAGCATAGTCTTTGGCACCTACTTGGTTTTCATTTAACACTTAGGTAAATTCTTAATTTAAAAAAATAAGCACATACAAAAAGCTGAATTTAAAAATTCACCTCCCACTTAACAAGTAGCCCATGTGATTTCTCCATGTGTTGTATCATCTTTTTCAAGTTATTTGCCCAACTTACCAACTACATGAAAGTGAATTGTGTTCTTCCATTCCCTTTCCAGAACCCACATATAAACCCTGTTGCCTGTCAAATCTCTCTGCTTGAAATAGGAAGAGGAGCAGGAAAGAATACTACTCTGTATTTTCTACTATGAAATAAAGTTCTGTAAAAAATTAGACAAATATGGTCACTAAAGATGGTTTTAAAATCCCATCATGCAAATGTCTACATACTCTTTGGAACCAATAGTGGTCTTCCAGTTTAAACTTGGCTTTAATCTCTTGATCATGTGATTCTTCCCAAAATTAATTTGGTTCTTCTCCAACATACTCTTGTCTGAGCCAGGATTAGCTTTACGTAAGGTGCTTGCTGCTTCCTTCTTAGGTGTCTCTTTAGGCTGATCCTTTTCCTTTTGCAGTTCTTCATTAAATCTAGTTTGCTTTATTAAAGAAAAAATTAAGTATGTATTTACAATGATATCCCTGCTGACTTTTCTAGTGCTATCTGAAAATTAACATTGGTGATAAATTCAGAAAAGGAAGTCTCAGATGCATCTTCTGTTGCTCACTGACACAATTGACTAAGGATAACTTCAACACCAAGGCCTCTACTGGAGTTACACTGATAGTAATGTGATGTTCCTAAACTTCACCTCTGCTGTAGCACACACAGATACAACTGCAGGGCGGAACCTCCTCACTCTCCATCACCACTAGAAAAAATTAAATTCAAACCCTATATTGACTGGGAGTCATCATATTCAAATTGCTAAAACCAAGGATAAAAAGAACATCTTTACCTAGTCAGACATGCAAGACACGTTATAGATAGAGGAGGAAACATAATGGTTAAAAGAGGCTTCTCACCAGAAACAACGCAAGGTAGAAGAAAATAAAATTATGTCTTTAAAGTACTAATAAGGGAGGAAAAACCTGTCAACTCAAAATTCTATACTGAGACCCAAAATATCTTTCAAATTTGAAGGTGAAAATAAAGTCTTTCACAGATGAACAAAAACCAAGAGAATTTACCATCAGAAGGCCAGTACTAGAAAAAATGTTAATGAAATCCTTCAATCACAAGGAATATCGCACCAGTCAGAAACACTGGATCTATACAGAGAAATAATCTATAGAAATGGCAAAAATAAACATATCTATAGAAATGGAAAAAATAAATATAAAACTCTATTATTTTTAATCATTCTAAAATATAATTTACTGAAGCATAAGTAGTAACAGTGTTTTGAGGGGTTAGTACATAAAAATAAAATATATGGTAACAATAGCACAAAGGACAGGGAGAGGCATTCATGTACACTATCATGAGGTTCTTAAAATATTTGTGAAATTGTATAGTATTATTTAAAGTGGGACATAATAGAAATACTTTATTTTGCACTTCTTAGAGGCAAAACCTTTTATAATATTTAAGATATAAGTAAAATATATTTATTAATTTGTATTTGATAAAGCTTTCCATGTGATTTCAAGTATATTAAATTTGGTTAAATTAAAAAAATCCTTTAAGGGGAGAAAGGGAACGGTTGGAGACTGTGGCTGAAATCTCTCCCGGAGCGCCGGCTCAGCCGCAGAGAACGCGCCATCTTGAGTGGCTGTTATTGGGAGCGTATAAAGCCAAAGACCTGGCATCCACCGCATCCAGAGATCGGCTACTAACCCGGAAACAATGGACCCCAAGCAGCGTGACTACATGAACTTAGAGGAACCCTGCTTCTCCCCACGGAAAGCAGAGCGAGAACTACATAAGCAAACATCTGGAGAAGAGAGATCATGGTGAAACAAAGAACCAGCCCGCATATGAAAGAAAACCGGGCATCACCAGAAAAGGAAGTAAACAAAATGGAGGAAATGGAGGCAAGCAACCTGTCAGAGAAAGAATTCAGAGAAATGGCCATAAGGTGGATGAAAAGAATGGAAGACAAATTCAACAATATGTGTAAGAACCAAGAGGAAATGAAGAAAAATCAAGAAGAAATGAAAAATGATATCACTGCTATAAAGAACTCAATAGAAAGCATCAACATTAGACTAGAAGAAGCAGAGGACCGCATCAGTGAGCTAGAAGACAAGGTAGGAAAAAATACCCAAGCAGAGCAGCTTCTAGAAAAATAAAATTAAAAAGCAGGAAGAGAGCCTAAGAGAACTCTGGGACAACACGAAACAAAACAACATCCGAATAATAGGGGTGCCAGAGGAAGAGAAAACTGAGCAAGGAATAGAAAACCTGTTTGAAAAAATAATGACAGAAAACTTCCCTGATATAGGAAAGAAAAAACTCACACAAATCCAAGAAGCTCACAGAGTCCCAAACAAAATGAACCCCAAAAGACCGACGCCAAGGCATATTATAATTAAATTGGAAGACACCAATGACAAAGCAAGAATCTTAAAATCAGCCAGAGAGAGACAGAAAGTTATCTACAAAGGATCCCCCATCAGACTAGTGACTGATTACTCAACAGAAACACATCAGGCAAGAAGGGAATGGAATGAAATATACAAAGTCATGCAAAGGAAGGGTCTGAATCCATCAATCAAAATTGAGGGTCAAATCAGGAGCTTCACAGACAAAAAAGGACTACGTTAGTTTATTACCACCAAACCAGCAATGCAAGAAATGCTAAAGGGTCTTCTGTAAAAAGAAAAAACAGGAAACAAAGAAGGATCACAGGGGTAAAGAATAAAAATGGCGACAAACAAGTATCTATCAATAATAACTTTAAATGTAAATGGATTAAATGCCCCAATCAAAAGACATAGGGTAACTGAGTGGATAAGAAAACATGACCCATATATCTGCTGTCTACAGGAAACCCACCTCAGAAAAAAAGACGCACACAGACTGATGGTGAAGGGATGGAAAAAGGTTTTTCAGACAAATGGAAGCAGAAAAAAAGCCGGGGTAGCAATACTTATATCTGACAAATTAGATCTCAAAGTGAAGGACATAAAAAGAGATAAGGCCATTTCATAATACTAAAGGGAGCAATCCAACAAGAAGAAATAACTCTGGTAAACATATACGCACCCAATATAGGAGCACCCAAATACATAAGAAATCTTTTAGAGGAGATCAAGGGAGAGATTGACAGCAACAAAATCATAGTAGGGGACTTTAACACCCCATTATCACCAATGGACAAATCCTCTAAACAAAACATCAGCAAAGAAACATCAATCCTAAATGACACACTAGATCAGATGGAATTAATTGACATCTTCAGAACATTTCACCCCAAAACAACAGAATATACATTCTTCTCAAGTGCACCTGGGTCATTTTCAAAGATAGACCATATATTTAGTCACAGGCAAAGTCTCTTCAAATTCAAGAAGATTGAAATCATATCACACATCTTCTCAGACCACAGTGGCATAAAACTGGAAATCAACTACAATAAAAACAATCCAAAAAAATCAAACACATGGAGACTAAATAGCACGCTATTAAACAATGACTGGGTTAACAGAGAGATCAAAGAAGAAATAAAAAACATCATGCAACAAACGACAATGAAAACACAACAACCCAAAACCTATGGGACACAGTGAAAGCAGTCTTGAGAGGGAAGTTCATAGCGCTACAAGCCTACTGCAAGAAACAAGAAACAATGAGAATAAATTACCTAACTCTTTAACTCAAAGAGTTAGAAAGAGAGCAACAAGAAAAGCCCAGTGTAAGCAGAAGGAAGGAAATAATAAAGATCAGAGCAGAGATAAACGACATAGAGACCAAAAAAACAATACAAAAGATCAACAAAACCAAGAGCTGGCTCTTTGAAAGGATACACAAGATTGATGAACCTCTAGCCACGCTCCCCCAAGAACCAAAGAGAAAGGCCCCAAATAAACAAAATCAGAAATGAAAGAGGAGAAATACCAACAGCCCCCCCAGAAATCCAAAGGATTGTTAGAAAATCCTATGAACAACTCTACTCCAACAAACAGACAATCTTGAGGAAATGGACATATTCCTAGAAAAATACAACTTCCAAAACTTAATCAGGAAGAAGCTTAAAATCTCAATAGACCAATAACTATGGAGGAAATTGAAGCAGTAATCAAAAACCTTCCAGCAAACAAAACCCTGGGCCCAGACAGCTTCACAGGGGAGTTTTCCCAAACATTCAAGGAAGAACTAAAACCTATCCTCCTCAAACTACTCCAAAAAATTCAAGAAGAAGGAACACTTCCAAGCTCATTCTATGAAGCCAGCCTCACCTTAATACCAAAACCAGATAAAAACAACACAATGAAAGAGAATTACAGGCCAATATCTCTCATGAACATAGATGCCAAAATCCTAGCAAATCGGATCCAGCAGTACATCAAAAAGATCATACACCATGACCAAGTAGGATTTATTCTAGGGATGCAAGGATGGTACAATATCCACAAATCAATAAACATAATACATCACATAAACAAATTGAGAGAAAAAAACCACATAATCATATCAATTGATGCAGAAAAAGCTTTTGACAAAATTCAACACCCTTTCTTGATAAAAACTTTCAGCAAGGTAGGAATAGAAGGATCGTACCTCAACATAATAAAAGCCATATATGGCAAACCCACAGCCAACATCATAATCAATGGGCAAAAACTAAAACCATTCCCCCTAAAAACAGGAACAAGACAGGGATGCCCCCTCTCACCACTCCTGTTCAACATAGTACTGGAAGTACTAGCTGTTGCGATTAGACAAGAAGAAGAAATAAAAGGCATCCAAATTGGAAAAGAAGAGGTAAAACTGTCCTTATTTTCAGATGATATGATACTGTACATAGAGAACCCTAAAGACTCCATCAAAAAATTATTGGTCTTAATAAATGAATTTGGCAATGTAGCAGGATACAAAATTAATGCCAAGAAATCCATGGCATTTCTTTACACCAATAGTGAACTTACAGAAAGTGAGACTAAAAAAGCAATCCCATTTACCATCACACCAAAAAAATTAAGATACCTAGGAATAAACTAAACTAAGGAGATAAAAAACTTACACGCGAAAAACTACAGGACACTGAAAAAAGAGATAGAGGAAGACATAAACAGATGGAAAAACATACCGTGTTCATGGATTGGTAGAATCAACATCATCAAAATGTCCATACTACCCAAAGCAATCTATAGATTCAATGCAATCCCCATTAAATTACCAACGGCATATTTCACAGATCTAGAACGAACGTTCCAAAATTCATCGGGAATAAAAAAAGACCTCGAATAGCTGCAGGCAATCCTGAGAAAGAAGAACAAAGTTGGTGGGATCTCAATACCAGATATCAAACTGTATTACAAAGCCACTGTTCGTAAAACAGCTTGGTACTGACACAAGAACAGACATATAGATCAATGGAATAGAATAGAAATCGACCCAAACCACTATGCTCAATTAATATTCGACAAAGGGGGCAAGAGCATACAATGGAGTCAAGACAGTCTCTTCAATAAATGGTGTTGGGAAAATTGGACAGATACATGTAAAAAGATGAAACTAGACCACCAACTCACACCACACACAAAAATAAACTCAAAATGGATAAAAGACTTAAACGTAAGACGAGAAACCATAAAAATACTAGAGGAATCCACAGGCAGCGAAATTGCAAACATATGCTAAAGGAATTTCTTCTCTGATACTGCTCCTAGGGCAATGGAAACTAAATAGAAAATAAACAAATGGGACTACATCAAAATAAAAAGCTTTTGCACAGCAAAGGAAACCATCAACAAAACAACAAGAAGACCCACTACATGGGAGAACATATTTGCCAATGATATCACCGATAAGGGTTTAATCTCCAACATTTACAGGGAACTCATGAAACTTAACAATAGGAAGACAAACTATCCAATCAAAAAATGGGCAAGGGACCTAGATAGACACTTTTCAAAAGAGGACATACAGAAGGCCGAAAGACATATGAAAACATGCTCAAAGTTACTAATTATACGAGAGATGCAAATCAAAACGACAATGCGGTATTATCTCACACCTGTCAGAATGGCTATCATCAACAAATCAACAAACAACAAGTGTTGGAGAGGATGTGGAGAAAAAGGAACGCTTCTGCACTGCTGGTGGGAATGCAGACTGGTGCAGCCACTGTGGAGAACAGTGTGGAGTTTCCTCAAAAAACTAAAAATGGAACTCCCATTTGACCCAGTGATCCCACTTCTAAGAATATATCCCAAGAAACCAGAAACACCAATCAGAAAGGATATATGCACCCCTATGCTCATAGCAGCACAATTCACCATAGCTAAGATTTGGAAACAGCCTAAGTGCCCATCTGCAGATGAGTGGATTAGAAAACTGTGGTACATCTACACAATGGAATACTATGCTGCAGTAAAAAAGAAGGAACTCTTGCCTTTTGCAACAGCATGGATGGAACTGGAGAGCATTATGCTAAGTGAAATAAGCCAGTCAGAGAAAGATAAATACCACATGATCTCACTCATTTGTGGATTATAGAGAACAACATAGACTGATAAACAGGGACAGATCCAAAGACAGAGAAACAGGGATCAGACTATCACTCCCCAGAGGGAAAGTAGGGGAGGGAGGGGGAGGGGGAAGAGATCAAGCGTCGGCTGCGGACTGAAAGGTCCCAGGTTCGATTCCATGGACAACAGGGGGACTGGGTTGCGGGAACATCCGGGGGGGGGGGGTTAATGGAGGGGATAAGGACATATTTGTAATACCTTAACTAATAAAGAATTAAAAAAAAATAAAGTGGGACATAATAAATTATATATATATATAGCCCTAGGGCAGCAACTAAGAAACTTTTTAAAAAGTGTAACTGACTAATGAATAGCATGAATAAAATTGAATCATTTCTAAGAGCTCAATTCAAAAGGACCTAAATAAAAGGGAAAAAAAAGAACAAAGAACAAATGGGACAAATATAAACAACTAGCAAGATAGTACATTTAAATTCAACTTTATCAATAGTTATGTTAAATGAAAATGGATGAAAAAGGAAAGCACAACTATTTGTGGTCTAAAAGAAAGTACTTTGTATTAAAAATATAAATTATCAAAAGTAAAATGCTGAAGAAAATATTCCATTAAAAACAATTAAAAGGAAGTAGAATAGCTATATTAAAATCAGACAAAATAGACTTCAAAATAAATAATATTATCAAGGATAAAGAGGGAGATACATAATAACAGAGTCAATTAACACACAATTCTAATTGTGTATTAACTAAACAACAGAACTTCAAAATATATGATGCAAAAACAGATCTAAAAGCAAAAATAAGATAAATCCACAATTGGAACAATTCAAAACTTCTCTCTCAGTAATCAATAAAATGAGCTGAAAAAAATTAATAAGACTATATAGATAATGATGATGATGATGATGATGATGATGAAGAGGAAGGTTGGAAGATATTGATGAAGAAGGGGATGAGGATGAAGGTGAAGAAGTTGAAGATGATGAGGGGGAAGAAGGAGAGGAAGATGAAGGAGATGACTAATGAACACTGATGGATTCCAACCTTTTTTAAATTTTCTCCAGTCCCTGGGAAGAAGTTGCATTCTTTTTTTTCTTTTTCTCCCCCCCCCCCCACCCCTTGTGCTCAGTCTCCCTGTTTTTGAGGTCTTTTTTCTTTCTCTCCTTTACACCATGGTTCTCACCTTATTTGGGGGGCGGGGGGATGTACCTTGAGCAGAATACTGTGGGAAAAGAATCTTTTCCCCTTTCTGGTCCAAATTCATTTTTATCCCTTCCTGTCTCAAGAAAAACTTAATGGA
Source organism: Myotis lucifugus (assembly GCF_000147115.1). Classification (NCBI taxonomy): domain Eukaryota; kingdom Metazoa; phylum Chordata; class Mammalia; order Chiroptera; family Vespertilionidae; genus Myotis; species Myotis lucifugus. The sequence continues at coordinate 298,121 of NW_005871716.1, read as the reverse complement.
ATCAACACCACCGTGCTCTGTGGGAAAAAAAGAAAAACCTCTGCTCCCTTAGCTCTGCTGGGAGCTGGAGGTTGCTAGGCTCCCGCTCTAGCTTTTTTCCTCCTTTCTCTGCATATTGGGCTCAGAGATTACACTGTGTCTCTATGTGAATATGGACAGTTAGCATTTACCAACATGTACCTGTCTACTTTCTCTTGTTTAAAAAAAGAAAAAGAAAAACTTAAAAAAGGGAGGGTTATAGAAGGTCAGCAAAGGGTGGGTTTGAGATGTTTGGGTGGGTTAAGTGGGCATTTTGACAACATGGCTTCTCCTTTGGCATGTTTAATTGTGATGTTTAACGGACATCCTTGCAGTCTGAGATGACACTTTTAAAATAAAATTCTCTCCTAATGATGACTTGAGCCCTGCCACTCGATGGGAGAATCAGCAGAACCTGTAGGATCTTATTCAGAATTGACATTTCTCTATTGTAATTTTGTTCTGTTTATTTTTAAATTTTCTTTTTGTTTCACTGGAAAGGAAAAATGATGCTCAGTTTTAAACATTAAAAGAGTACAAGTTGCTTTGTTACAATAAAACTAAATGTGTACACAAAGGATTTGGTGCTTTTCTCTCAGAACAGATTTTAAGTTTGACTTGTATAACATATTGCCAAACTTTGCCAACCTAACTCCGTATTTTTTGATACGCACTTTGCAGGATGATCTCAGGGCTATGTGGACTGAGTAAAGGGGTTCGAATCAGTGTATTAATGTCTCCATGGCGGGGAAACATCATGAGTACAATTTGCTATCAGTTTCTGAAAATTTTCAGATCATTTGGAATGCCAGATTGTGCAAACTTATCTCAATCAAACTTAGTTGTACCTTTAATTTTGTATATCAAATTGGCATTTTAAAAATGGGTCTCTATTTACCTGGATATAATAACAGTGCCAGCCACCGCCGCCAGACAGACCTGGTGCTCTCATGCCGAGTTACACACGGGGCTATGGCTGGCGTGTCTTCGTTGGCACTATAAAGGTGGCCCAGAAGACAGGCTTGCAGAGTAAGAAGTCCGTATTGGTGGTTAAGAAACTCAGGTTAGGCGTACTTTTGTCTCAAGTACCAGCTATTTAGCTTACCGTTCTCCAATGAGACACTCTGAGAATCTGGGCGAGATGATGGACTGCCTGCTAGATGCCGTTGTGCATAGAACAACATTATGAGAAGCTACCTAATGCCTAAGCTTTTTAATGCTGTAAAGTATAGTAGTTGAAATTAAATGCCAGTTAATTTTTTCAGAGATGAATTAATGGACAGCCTGGTCAAATTCAAAGCTATTTGATGTATAAAACTTTCTAAGTGGAACTACTAGTATTCCATCAATAGGCAAAGTGTAATAAAACATATCTAGCTGGTTAGTATGTAATTTCTGCACAGGTCTCTGTTTAGTGAATACATCATTGTATACTGGTCAGGAATCTTGCTCCAATAAAAGAACATAAAGATTTTTTACAAAAAAGAATATATAGGAAAAAAAAGAATATTGAAGACCTGAGCAACACTATAAATCAACTTGACTTAATTGATATTTATAGGACATGCCAGCCAACAACAGCAGAATAAACACTCTTCTCAAATGGACAAGAAAAAATTCACCAGAATAGATCATAATTTGGGTGATAAAATAAACATCAACATGTTTAAAAGAACTAAAATCATAACAAAATATCTTCTCTTAGTACAAGGGCATTGAATTTAATACAATGACGGGATGGGCTCATGTCCGGTGTTTTAAGTAGAGGCCTCCTGGGAAGACTATAATAAAGCACCCTCTCCCTCCTACCCAAGGCAGTGTCAGAAGAGGCCCATGGGGAGACTTCCATCCCTGCCCAGCAATAATGAAGCACTTATATCACCACTGTTGTCAATTGAGACTAAGTGGGGAACTTGGACTTTCACTCCCACCTTACCATACCCGCAGACCTCCGCCAGTGAGGCATCAGGAAGACCTGCTAAAACAAGAGATTTAAATAAAATCCAAAGTTTCACAACATAATGACAAAATGTCCAGGACAAAATAAAAAATCACTCATTATATCAAGAACCAAGAAGATCACAACTTGAATGAGAAAGGATGATGAATAGATGCTTATATCAAGATGAACTAGATATTAGAATAATCTGACAAGATTTTAAAGCAGTTATCATATAAGTGCTTCAATAAGTAATTATGGAAACTTGAAACAAATGAACAAGAAAGTCTCAACAAATGAATAGAAGATATAAAGAAGAACCAAGTGGAAATTTCAAAACTGAAGTTTATGAACCAAAATAACTCACTGGGTAAGTTCAGCAAGAGAATAGAGAGGATAGAGGGAAGAATCCATTAATTTTAGGATATAGCAAGAGAAATTACCCAATCTGAACAAAGAGAAAATAGATTGGGAAAAAATATGAACAGACCCTCCAGATCTGTGTGTGCCCATGACAAAAAAAAAATCCAACATATATGTCACCAGAGAACCAGAAGG
>NW_005871716.1:279156-295506 GCF_000147115.1 Myotis lucifugus | reverse complement strand
AACTTTGATGAAGTCCAACTTATTAATTTTTATAGTGTTATATCTAATAAAGCTTTGTGTAAACCAATGTCACAAAAACTTTCTTCATTTTCAAATGCTCTGTTTTACATTTTAGACCTGCAGTACATTTTCTATTTTATACATGATATGACTATAGATGAGAGTTCCTTTTCCCCCTTTTGCATGTAGATATATAATTATTTCAGCACCATTTATTGAAAAAAACTATCTTTTGTCCACTGAATTACCTTTATACCTTTATCAAAAATTAGTTACCCATATGTGTGGGTGTATTTCTGTTCCCCTGTTTTTATATCAGTATCACACTGTCTTGATTTATTGTAGTTTGTAAGTATTGAAGTCAGGTTGTGTCAATACTCAGTGTTATTGTTCTTTTTCAAAGTTGTTTGGCTAATCTATATCTTTTGCATGTCCAAAAAGAATATTAAAGTCAGCTGGTCAATTTATTCATAAAAAGCCTGAAGGATTTATGATTGAGGTTGTATTGAATTTGTAGATAAATTTAGGGAGGATTTACATCGTAACAATATTGAAGTTTCTAATTCATGAACACAGTATGTCTTGCCATTTATTTAGGTCTTATTTAATTTCTCTCAGCAATGCTTTGTAACTTGCTGGGCATGGATCTTAAATACCTCTTGTGAAACCTGTCTGTGTTGGGGCTATCATTAATGCTAGTTTTAAAATTTTGATTTCTGATTATTTGTTGCTTCTATATACAAATACATTTGATTTTTGTATGTTGGTTATATATCCTGAAACCTTGCTAAAGTTACTAGTTCTTGTATCTGGTTTGTAAATTCCAGAGGATTTTTTATGTAGATGATCATGTTAATCCTCACTTGAGGTTATTTTTCCTATTAATTTTTGGAGAGAGTGGAAGGGAGGGAGGGAGAAGAGGGGAAAGAAAGAAAGAGGGAGGCGGGGGCGAGAGAGAGAAAGAAAGGGAGAGGGAACAGAACATCGATTTGAGAGACATATCCATTGATTGCCTCTTGCACACACCCTGACCTGGGCAGAGGATAGAACCTACAACCCAAGTACGTGCCCTTGACAGGGTTTGAATCCTCGAACCTTTGGTGTGCTGGCCGATGCTCTAACCATGGAGCACATCAGCCAGGACACCATCCTGTATTTTTCAGATGCTTAAAAAGAATGTGTATTCTGCTGTATTGGGTGGCTTGTTCTATAAATGTGGATTACATCATGTGGTTTTTGGTGATGTTCAGTTCTTCTGTAACCTTGCTGATTTTCTATCAGTTGTTGAGAGAGGGGTGTTGAAGTCCTCCAACTATAATTGTGAATTTGTCTATTTCTCCTTTTACTTCTGTTTTTGTGTTTGCACCTCTGCATATGCATTTAGGAGGGTTAAATCTTTTTGATAGATTGACCATTTCATCATTGTATAAAGTCAATCTCTGTCCTTGGTAATTTTCTTTTTTCTGAAGTTTCCTTAATCTTTTGGTAATGTAGCCCCTTCTCCTTTCTTTTAACTAATGTTTACATGGTATATTTTTCCTCTCCCTTTGCTTCCAAGCTACACTGAAAACACTGTGGATGGGTAAATCAAAATGAAATTTTAAAAAAAGTTATTCAAGTAATCCAAAGAAAAACTGGGAACAGAAAACAAACTAAACTGGCAGACTTAAGCCCTAACATATCAATAAGTAAATGTAAATGATCTAAACACCCCAATTAGAGTTTCACAGAGTGGATTTTTAAAAATGACTCATCTTATATGCTATCTCCAAGAAACTCAATTCAAATATAAAGATCCTAGAGGCCTGGTACATGAAAATTCAGGCACTTGTTGGGGGGGGGGGGGCTCCCTCAGCATGGCCTGCACCCTCTCGCAGTTCAGAACTCCTCAGGGGATGTCCACCCTGCCAGCTTAGGCCCACTCCCTGGGGGATTGGGCCTAAGCTGGCAGTCAGACATCCTTAGTGCTGCTGAGGAAGTGGAGAGGCTTGGCTTGTGGCTGAGCAGAGCTCTCCCTGAGGGAGCACACTGTGTTGAGCGTTTGCTCCCTGGTCCTTAGTGCATGTTATAGTGAACTGTCATTCTGCTGTTAGGGTCAATTTGCATATTACCCTTTTATTATATAGGATAGGTAGCTTGGAAGTAAAGGGAGAGAAAAAATATACCATGTAAACATTAGTTAAAAGAAAGCAGAAGTGGCTACATTACCAAAAGATTAAGTAAACTTCAGAAAAAAGAAAATTACCAAGGACAGAGATTGACTTTATACAATGATGAAATGGTCAATCTATCAAAAAGATTTAACCCTCCTAAATGCATATGCAGAGGTTCAAACACAAAAACAGAAGTAAAAGGAGAAATAGACAAATTCACAATTATAGTTGGAGGACTTCAACACCCCTCTCTCAACAACTGATAGAAAATCAGCAAGGTTACAGAAGAACTGAAAATCACCAAAAACCACGTGATGTAATCCACATTTATAGAACAAGCCACCCAATACAGCAGAATACACATTCTTTTTAAGCATCTGAAAAATACAGGATGGTGTCCTGGCTGATGTGCTCCATGGTTAGAGCATCGGCCAGCACACCAAAGGTTCGAGGATTCAAACACTGTCAAGGGCATGTACTTGGGTTGTAGGTTCTATCCTCTGCCCAGGTCAGGGTGTGTGCAAGAGGCAATCAATGGATATGTCTCTCAAATCGATGTTCTGTTCTCTCTCCCTTTCTTTCTCTCTCTCACCCCCGCGTCCTTCTTTCTTTCTTTCCCCTCTTCTCCCTCCCTCCCTTCCACTCTCTCCAAAAATTAATAGGAAAAATAACCTCAAGTGAGGATTAACATGATCATCTACATAAAAAATCCTCTGGAATTTACAAACCAGATACTAGAACTAGTAATTTTAGCAAGGTTTCAGAATATATAACCAACATACAAAATTCAAGTGTATTTGTATATTGAAGCAACAAATAATCTGAAATCAAAATTTTAAAACTAGCATTAATGATAGCCCCAACACAGACAGGTTTCACAAGAGGTATTTAAGATCCATGCCCAGCAAGTTACAAAGCATTGCTGAGAGAAATTAAATAAGACCTAAATAAATGGCAAGACATACTGTGTTCATGGATTAGAAACTTCAATATTGTTACGATGTAAATCCTCCCTAAATTTATCTACAAATTCAATACAACCTCAATCATAAATCCTTCAGGCTTTTTATGAATAAATTGACCAGCTGACTTTAATATTCTTTTTGGACATGCAAAAGATATAGATTAGCCAAACAACTTTGAAAAAGAACAATAACATTCGAGTATTGACACAACCTGACTTCAAGACTTACAAACTACAATAAATCAAGACAGTGTGATACTGGTAATAAAAACAGGGGAACAGAAATACACCCATACATATGGGTAACTAATTTTTGATAAAGGTATAAAGGTAATTCAGTGGACAAAAGATAGTTTTTTTCAATAAATGTGCTGAAATAATTATATATCTACATGCAAAAGGGGGAAAAGGAACTCTCATCTATAGTCATCCTATCTAATAAAAGAGAAACATGGTAATTAGCCGTACGGCCGCTACCCTTCCCATTGGCTAATCAGGGTGATATGCAAATTAACTGCCAGCCAAGATGGCGGCCGGCAGCCAGGCAGCTTAAAGCTAACAGGAGGCTTGCTTGCTTCAGTGAAGGAGGACTCCAATGTTCCCCGCCTGCCGCTGCTGGCCTCTGAGCTTGCAGTTTGAAACATTGTAACAAATATAGAAGCTAAACAAAACCCCAGTAACCTGTTTTCAGTCAGTTTGGGATCTCAGAGCTGGAGTCGCAACAAAGTTTCAAATACAGAAGGTAAACAAAGGCCAGAAACCTGCTTTCAGCAGCCGAGCCTCAGAGAGAAAGCCAGCTCTCAGCTCCAGTGACAGCCATAGAAGGTAAATAAATGCCAGAATAAAAAAAAAAAAAAAAAGGAGAGGTTTGGAGCTTCAGTCGCCCGCCAGCCTGAAAACAGCCCTCAGCCCCTCACCAAGACTGACCCCCACCCTGAAGCAACAAGATGGCGGCTAATTTGCATACTGAAGGCAGGTGGCAGCAGGTAAGGCTGTCTGCGGTCTGGGACCAGGATCTGTGACCCTGCCAGGCGGGGGGCAGTGCTTGAAGCTATTTGCAGTCTGGGACCTGGATCCATGTCCTCGCGGGTGGGGCGGCAGTGCTTGAGGCTGTCTGATGTCCCGGGACCCAGATCTGTGACCCTGCCGGGCAGGGGGCACCGCGGGAGGCTGTCTGCAGTCCGGGACCCAGATCTGTGACCCTGCCAGACGGGGGGCACCGCGGGAGGCTGTCTGCAGTCCGGGACTCGGATCTGTGACCCTGCCAGGCGTGGGGCAGTGCTTGAGGCTGTCTGTGGTCCCAGGACCTGGATCCGTGACCTGGTGGGCAGGGGGGCAGCACGGGAGGCTGTCTGCAGTCCGGGACCCGAATCTGTGACCCTGCTGGGTGGGGGTCAGTGCTTGAGGCTGTCCACAGGACCAAGACACGGATCTGTGACCCTGCCGGGCAGGCGGGCAGACCTTGAGGCTGTGCACAGTCCCGGGGACTCGGATCCGTGACCCTTCATGGTGGGGAGGCAGCCATCAGCGCCCAGGAGTGACTGCACAAGATCCGCCTCCTGGCCCAGAAGGTGCAGGATCCCAGGACAGCCACGGTGGCAGGCCAGACTGACGTCCTCCTGGCCGCACCACGGGGGTTTGCGGATCTGCAAAGCCAGAGGCCTCCGGTGTGCACATACCCCCCTGGCGTGCGAACATCCCCCAGCACACTGTCACCCTCCCATGCCTGCAACAGTTGCAAACCAAGGCGTGCACAAGTTCCCCCTGCCTCTCCACCGCACTTCCATCAACCCGGCATGCCTAACACCCCCACAGGATGTGCACACATCCCCTCTGATGCGCTCACGTCCTTTGGAGAGTGTCTGGGTGTTCTGGGTGCTGAGAGTGGGTGCCTGTGAGATGACAGTGAGAGGGCGGAGTGGTGATGCCCTGTTCCCACGGAGGCCAGTGCAGCTACAAGATCACCTCTGGGGGGTTAATGCAGGTGCTGAGGCAGGAGCAGGTGCAGACAGACACCTGGGGGGCGCAGGCAGCCCTCTCTGAGGTGCCTTTGGTCAGCATTCAAGATCAAGAGCCCAGAGGCAGAGAAGAATTCCGTCCTCTCAGTGAAACAGTGGGATAGTCAGGGCGACTGTAGAGGAGGAATGTGCACTTTGGGTGCCAGCACCCATGAGTGAAGGCTGCCCTGACTGAGCCTTGCTTGCTTGGGGCATAGCGCACTCCTGCCAGGCAGCGGGTTCAGGATGTGCTTTTCCGAATTAATGAGAGAAAACATTGATTCTCCTGCTGCCCACGAAGGTGGAAAGTGAAGTGGGGAGACATGTGGGGAATGAGCGAGGTTCCCTGTCTGGGGGTTCCAAATCTGCTGTTGGTTTCTTTCACCACTGACTAGAGATATACAGGGTGTCCCCCCAAAATGTATACACACTTTGAATACCTACTAATTCCAATGGTTTTAAGCATAAGAAAGGAACAACAATGGGGCTGTTATCTGTTAAAAGTGTGGGCACAAACAGGTAGTTGGACATTCCCTGAGGAGTCTCAGATTGGAGAGGGTGAAGGCCAGACTGAGGGGCCCCTTCTCCCCCCCTACCCCAGTGCACGAATTTCGTGCACCGGGCTACTAGTATCATGTATAAAATAGAAAATGTACTGCAGGTCTAAAATGTAAAACAGAGCATTTGAAAACTTCTAGAAGAATACACTGAAGAAAATTTTTGTGACATTGGTTTACACAAAGCTTTATTAGATATAGCACTATAAAAAATTAATAAGTTGGACTTCATCAAAGTTGAGGGCATTTGCTCTTTGAAAGACCCTATTTGGAAAATGAAATAAACCAAAAACTGGGAGAAAATATGTATAAATCATATATCTGACAGAATACATAAGCCAAGCATATATATAGATATCTCTTGCAATGAAAAAATAAGAAATCAAACAATCCAATAAAAATATGAAAAAGATCTAAATAGCCACTTCAGCTTATAAGATATATAAATGGCAAATAAGCATATAAAAGGGTGCATTCAAGACACGTTAATTAAAACTCACTGAGGTACCAGTATACACCTATAAGGATGTCTAAAATTAAAGAACTGACCATGTCAATTATAATGACTATGTGGAAGAACCGGAACTCTGATACACAACCAGAGTGAATGTACAATATTACAACCACTTTACAAAGCAGTTTTCCAGTTACTTAAAAAGTTAAACATACAACTATCATATGACCTTGCCATTTAACTCCTAGGTTTTACCCAAGAGAAATAAAAGCATATGTTATGTAAAAATAAATATCCATAAACAGAATGTTAAAAATAAGAAAATAAGAGAGCTTAAATTTTAAGGATATGTGCAATATTTGGAAGATAAAGTAAAGGAATATTTATAGAAGGGTGGGGAGGGGTGACAGAAAAGATAATCAGAGGATCAATTTCAGAGGTCCAACATCCAACAAGTACGTTTCAAAAAAAGAACAGAGAGGAAAACAATGATTAAAGATATAACACAAACAGTATTTTCCATTTTTTATGCACATATGATTTTTATGCATGTATCATTAATGAAAAAACAAACAACCGACACCAACCATAACATCATGAAAATTACAGAACATCAGGGCTGTGAGAAAATCCTAAAGACTTTATTAGATGGCAAAGCAAAGCAACCAGGTAACATAAGTAAATGCCTTTAAAATTCTAAGTAAAAATTATTTTCAAACTGTCATTATAGAAACAACTGAGAGAAAAGAATAAAGATATTTTCAGGCATGTTAGCCATCAATTTTTCCCTCTTATGTGCCTGTGCTACTCAGGAAGCTCTACCAAACTTACGGGGTGTACCAAGAAAAGGAAAACTGAACAGAACAAAACTTCCTTAACATGGTCAAGGCCCTATATGAAAAGCCCACAGGTACTATATTTAATGGTGAAAGTCTGAAGCTTTTCCACTAAGATCAGGAAGAAGACAAGGAGCCGGCTTACATCACTTGTACTCAACATAGTCCTGAAAGTTGTAGCCACAGTAATTAGACAAGAAAAAGAAATTTATAAAACATCCAAATTGGAAAGGAAGAAGTAAGACTATTTATGCTCAGAGATGACTTACACTTATCGAAAGATTTTTGAAAAACGGAGTTAATAAGTGAATTTAGCAAATTTACAGGATTCCGTTTTTAATTTCACATTAAAAATCAAATCTGATTTTAACACTCAAAAATAAGTTGTGCTTCTATACATTAGTAGTAGATAATCAAAAAGAAAATTAAGAAAACAATTCCATTTACAATAGCATCAAAAAGAATAAAATACTTAGGGTTAAATTTAACCAAGGAGGCAAAAGATGTGTACATTGAAAATTATAAAACATTGCTGAAAGAAATGAAAAAAAAAAATGTAAAGACATCCCATGTTCATGGATTGAAAGACTTAATATTATTAAGATGTTTTTTGTTTTGGTTTGTTTTGTTTTTTTGCAGAAATGATAAAACCAAGCCTAAAATTCCCATAGAAAGTCAAAGGACTCCAAATAGCCAAAATAGTCTTGAAAGATAAGAACAAAGTTTTAGGATTCACACTTTCCCATTTCAAAACTACTACAAGGCTATGGTAATCAAAAAAATATAGGACTGTTAAGGATAGACAAATAGACCAATAGAATAGAATTAAAAACCCCTAAATAAACCCTTACATCTATGATTAATTGATTTTAAACAAGGATGCCAAGACCATTCAATGAGGAAAGAACAATCTTTTCAACAAATGGTGCTGGGAAAACTGGGTATCCACATGCAAAAGAATAAAACTGGAACTCAACTAATACCACATACAAACTTAACTCAAGATGAATCAAACCCCTCAATTTAAGAGCTAAAACTAGGAAATTCTTAAAAGAAAAGATAAAAACAAATCTTTATGACATTGTATTTTGCAATGGTTTCTTAAATGATAACAAAATGGTTTCATAAATGATAACAAAAGCACAAGCACACACACACAAACACACACACACAGAAAAAAAAAGAGAAAATAAGAGTGTTGGTGAGGATGTGGACAAACTGGAATCCTTATACATTGCTAAGTAGAAATGTAAAATGGATCAGCCACTGTAGAAGCAGTTTGGTAGCTCACTCCTGGGTATATATATTCAAAAGAATTGAAAACAGGTACTCAAACAGATACTTGTACACCAATATTCATAGCATTTTACACAAACAAAAGGTGGAAATAACCCAAGCATTCATCAACAGATGTATAAACAAAATGTAATATATACATAAGTGGAATATTATTCAGTCATGAAAAGAAATAAGTTTCTGATACATTCTACAACATGAATGAACCTTAGAAACATTATGCTAGATTGGTACAGCCACTATGGAAAACAGTATGGCGTTTCCTCAAAAAATTAAAAAATGGAACTGCTATTTGACTCAGCAATCCCACTTCTGGGAATATATCCTAAAACCCCCAAAACACCTATGAAAAATAATACATGCATCCCTATGTTCATAGTAGCATTATTTACAATAGCTAAGATTTGGAAACAGCCCAAGTGCCCATCAGTAGATGAATGGATAAAAAAGCTGTGGGACATCTACACAATGGAATACTATGTAACTGTGAAAAAGAGGGATTTCTTACCCTTTGGGACAGCATGGATGGACCTGGAGAGTATTATGCTAAGTGAAATAAACCAATCTGAGAAAGACAACTATCACATGATCTCACTTATTTGTGGAATCTAATGAACAAAACTGATTAATAAAATAAGCCCCTAAGCATGGAGGCAGAGAACAGACTGACATACCTCAATGTGGGGGTGAGGTAATGAGGAGAGATAAACTAAAGAACTTATATACTTACTAGAGGCCCAGTGCACACATTCGTGCACTCGGCGGGGGCGGGTCCCTCAGCCCATCCTGTACCCTTTCGCAGTCTGGGAGCCCTTGGGGGATGTCCAACTGATGGCTTAGGCCTGGCTGTTGGACTTCCTTAGTACTGCCGCGGAGGCAGGAGAGGCTCCCGCCACTGCCACCGTGCTTGCCAGCCATCAGCCCGGTTTCTGGCTGAGAGGTGCTACCCCTGTGGGAGTGCACTGGCCACCAGGGGGCAGCTCCTGCATTAAGTATCTGCCCCCTGGTGGTCAGTGCACATCATAGTGACTGGTCATTCTGCCGTTGAGTCTATTTGCACATTACCCTTTTATTATATAGGATATGCATAGCCCATGGACACAGGCAATAGGGTAGTGAAGACCTGGGAGTGGGGTAGGGGCTGGGCGGGGGCAGGGAAAGGCAGAAGAAATGGGAGACATCTGTAATACTGTCAACAATAAAAAATAAAAATGAAACTATATCTGGTCTCAGCAGACAGCTTCCTGCATAAAACAAAAACATCCTGCTAAGTGAAATAAGCCAAACACAAAGACAACTGTATGTATCTACTTATATGAAATCTCTAAAACAGAAAAATTCACAGGCACAGAAAGTAGATTAGAGTTTACCAGGAGCTGAGGGAAGGAGGACCGGAAAGTTATTGCTTAATGGGTACAAGTTTTAATTTGGGATGATGAAAAAGATTTGGAAGAGACAGTAGTAATGGTTGTGCAATATTGTGAATGCAATTAATGACACTGAATAATGTATTTAAAATGGTTAAAGTGGCAAATTTTACATGTTATGTATATATTTTATAACAAAAATAGCAACAACAAAGGAAAACTCGGGTCCAGGAAACAAGTGATCAAACACTAGAAAACAAAAAAGAATCCACAGGAAGACAGAGAAGTGCCATGACAAGAGCAGGAACAGTCCAGGAAGAAAAGGTAGCACTCCCAAAGTGGCAGGTTAGGAAAAAATGGGCCTGAGAAACCATCTCAGGGGACTCTATTGAACTGACACCAGCTTGAGAATCAGCCTTAAGATTAAGTACAGCATATTAGTGTTTCTTGCATATCGTTCTTACTCATATCAACTTTAGTCAACATTTTATTTTCTTTGTTCAGCACTATTTCAAAAACCATGGAGGACACAAGAGGCACAGTTCTCCACACATGCAGTTAGGTAGTGATCATGGGATGAAAATACTCAAAACATCTAGGCTTCACTAACAGGATTGAGTCCTTTATTCTTAGTGTCATGCATTCAAAAGGGAAAACGAAAACAAAGTGAAATATTGTATCTATCACCTAAAGAAAATGAGAAACATTCTTAAAGTACTACCTTACAATATTTCTTACTTTACATTATTGTGTAAAACGCTCTAGTAATTAAAAGCAGTGCCCAACAACAGGCACATTTACTCTAACTTTTTACACTATAGAAAGTTATCATCAAGTAATATAATGCTATGAAAGTTCAAAAGAGACTATAAAACTTACCTGTTTAGACATATTTTCTGAAAATTTTGCTGATTTTTCTTTTAAACATGTGACAAGGTCTTTATAAATCACTCCTTTTCTCTCATAGTTAATTTCCTCATCATCTGTTTTGCCCTGTGGGAGAAAAAGTTGGTGCTATTATTTAATATAATAGCAATATAAGAAACTGATCAATACATCACAACCCAAGTACACATTTTTTTTCTTCTCTAAAGGATCCATACAGTAGTCTTTATATATGAAATGTAAAGGCAAAACCCTTCCCTCTTAAAGTACTGTTACCTATTCACTCATTCTTTCAGCAAGCCTTTACTGCGTACCTCCTATATGCAGCAGGCCCTCTGCTATTCAGCAAGGGAGTGAGAACCTCCTTCCCTCTAGGCTCCTCTAAAGAGAAATACATTATGACTTCAAGAGCCTTTGAGGTCATAAAAGGCCTCAAGATTAGAATGCCACCACAGGAAAGCCTGTGTTTCTATTTGTCACACTGCTCTCTTGTTCTGTGTCGCATGGTTGCTCTAGGCTTATTTTCTAGGGTTATGTCTCTATGCAACCATCTGTCTGTCCTTCCACCCTCTGCCTCTGTCTCTCTTCTTATCTTTTTTTCCCCTCATCCCTCTCTTCTTTCCTGCCCCCATTATTCTCCCTTAACCAAATATATATGTAACTGTAGTGAATTATACATTTTGTTGTAATTACTGAATAGTTTCATGTTCCTTGTGTTTCATTTTTAAACTAAGGAAAATACTTAGATGTTTCCATATCAAATAAACTGGTCTGTGAATAAGAAGCAAAGGCTCCTCATCCCACTCAGGAAAGTCAACACAAATAATTCCTTTTTTAATTTCTTATTTTTTAATTGGAAATTTCACTTTTCTAAAGTAGCAAAACAAAACAAAAGCAAAATTATATTTAGGTCATCTCCCTCTTCTACTGCAGAAATAAGCTAACTGTCATGCTGATAAGAAAAGCACCTCGTGCTCGCTTCGGCAGCACATATACTAAAATTGGAACGATACAGAGAAGATTAGCATGGCCCCTGCGCAAGGATGACATGCAAATTCGTGAAGCGTTCCATATTTAAAAAAAAAAAGGAAAAAAAAGAAAAAAAAAAAAGAAAAGCACCTAAGGCATGTCAGGAAAGGCGCTACAAGTAATCAAGAACACAGCACCAGTAACTGGACACCAACCCAAGCCCAGGTGTGACAACCCTCTAAGCAGTCCCCTGTAATAGCTGGGGCCCCACTAGGGATTTGGGTCCTCCCTGGAGAATTTCCTGGTGGTGACAGGGGCAGAAATAAAATATTGGGAACCAGCTATAATTGTAAGAAATATTAACCATGCTCTGTTAACCGTGATTGTTTTGTTCTGATTAAAGAAAGTACCGGGGACCTGGGAGCTCAACTGGAAATGTAGCCCATACTCCCCAATTGGAGCTGCCTATTATCATGGGAAGATTAACAACTTTGTTGCAGAAACCAGCCCTTTGAAGACTGCCTCCCCCCCAGTCCCTTTGCATATCTGTAAACTGCCCATTTGCCCTTTTTGCCTACTTCCCCATGTAATCTTTGTCCTTCTACCCAATATAAGCTGGTTTATGGTAGGGTGCAGAGCAGATTTTTGTGGATGACCTGCTGCTCTCCTATAATACCAGCAGTATTGGAATAAATGCTCATATGATTTAACCCTGTCTCTGCTTAATCGGCTCAAGTAGAAACAGGCAGCACGGACCCATTGATTGTCCGGTTATAGTGAGACCCAAAACTACTTTGAAGACACTGAGGGCAGGGTGTTGCAGAGAAGAAAGCTGAGCTCCTTCTAGCTAAATTCAGTGAACAGATATGAGACTCGAAAGTTTTTTAGTCTAGAAAACTCAGAAGGCTATGTGCTGTTTCGCTCTCAGCTCAAAGCTCACCTATCCACACTCTGCTGTGTGATACTCGGGCTGGGAATCTGCAAAACTGTGTTTCACCTTTGCCAGGCAGGTTAGCTTCAGTCAACAGGAAGTGAGAGAAGAGACATGCTCCCTTCTACTTGTCGCCTGCTCCTGTTAGTCACCCCGGCAACGGTCCCACGCCCCTGGCAGTGGCAGTTGCTTCCAGTAACAACAGTTGGTTCTAATTTCCAGAAGTATTTCTCCCTGTAGTCCCAGAACAAGGCTCTTCACACCCTCCCCCTGAGAAATACTATCAGCCTACCAGGGCACCATCTTCAAAGGTTTGAGTCTCTGCTCTGACAAGATCCTCTGAGCTCCTGAGGGACCAGCACTAACTGGGCAGCACTCACTCCTCAGACGACTGGGTCCCAGTGTCATGGAGGCCACCTGAGCTCCGGGGGAACTAGCACAGCCTAGAAGTGACCAATCCTCAGAGGTGTAAGTCCAAGTTTTGTGGGGAACCCTCCTCTGAGCTCCTAAGGGACCTTCACCCAGGCAAGCAGGGTCTACTCTCCAGGAGTCTAAGCCTCAGCCCTGCAAGCGTCCTCCTCTGAGACCCTAAGGTACTAGCACAGCCTGGCAGCAGCCCCTCCCCAGGCATCAGGGTCCTAGCTGCATGGGGCACCTCCAGGCATCCACATTTTGACAATCCCTCCTCCTCTTCCCTTTATCCCTCAACTCTGAGGGCAGAAGCTGCAGTTATTGCTTCTGTGTTATCTCAGTGCTCTTTTTTTGACTTTTCTTTCCTTTACTACTTGTGATTATGTTAAAGAGGTTTTTCTTTTATGGAGTGGAATGAGTCTGTTGGAAGCCATTTCTTAGAAGACTGGCCTGCAATGGGGACACTGGGGCTAATTCTGAGACAGCAAACACACACAGCAAAAGGATCTGCTGGAATCCCACAGAACAGCATTTCATTTTCTATGCTCACTGGGGTTCAACCCTAGAGACATGTCTGCACTTCAAGACACCAACCTAAGCACCAATGTCAATTCTGTTTTTAAAAAATTACTTACACCATTTAAAAACACTCCTTCTTCACTACAAGTAATGCACAAAGTTTCAACATCATGTGGTTTCACCAGCACATAACAAATTTCCCCCAGAATCTGCCTCCAAGGTGGGGCTCGACATCCATTTGAATATTCATAATCTGAAACCAATTATCAATCAGCTTAGAGTTTTGTAAAATATGTTGGCTCAGAAATAAATATTATTAAATTGTTTTCATTTTCTTAAATATTAAATTCCAATGCAGCTATTGAAGCATTTTGAATGATAATTATGAAAACATATATAACATAAATGAATCTGAGATGTAAACCTGAGGTATATTTGATAGATTCCAAGATTGTTTGTTCTCCTTTTCCCGAGAAATGTTTGAGCAGTTCTATCTCGTTCTTAACTGCGGCTGGATTTAAAGGTATTTCTCTGAAATAAATGTTTAGATGTTCATTTAAAATATTTTATAACAGATTGTATAAAATATACATGAAGACATTCCATTATGTCAAGGGAAATATTTTTTATAATTAAAATTGGAGGTAATTATAAAACAATAACAAAATTGCAATAAATTTTAGCCATGTTATAATGTCATAACACTGTCAAATCATCAAGGAATTACTGAACAACATTAAATATACTCACTTAAATATTCATTTTATTTCTTAATGACAATACTAAAATACTAGAAAGCACTAGAAAAATGAACAAGTTTTAAACCTGAAAACTCTACATAATATTTACCTTATAATTTAATAATTTATCTGAGTCTTATTAAGAGACTCCAAATATTCTAAGGCCACTTAATGTCTTCAGAATTAGATGAAACCCCACTAGAATGTTTAGCACTGTTAAGAGCAAATTTTAATTTTTAGAACTAGAAATATCCATGTGATAAACTAAAATTTTATTCCAATACAATTGAATGTTAAATCAATAGCAATAATTCCCATACTTTATTTTTCCCTAAAACTCTGAAAGCACTTTTTGCACTAATGTTCAGAGTTTTATCTTTTAAAATACTCACAATGAAATATGTTTTAGAGAATGATTGAGGAGGTGTACATCCAGTTGCTTAAGTAGCATGGCAATCTTCATCTTAATCTCACTTTCAGTATCATTGTCTTTGGTTAATTTATCAAGAATATTTAATACAGATGAGTCTTCTTTCATTGTATTATAATCTAAGCCCAGGATTTTTGCTACCGGATTTCTGTTAGCTGACCAAAGTAAATTAATAAAAATTATTCTCTTATCTTCTACTAGAGGCCCAGTGCACAAAAATTTGTGCATTCGTGGTGGTCCCTCAGCCCGGCCTGTGCCCTCTCGCAGTCTGGGACCCCCCGCTTCCTGGGGGATCGGGCCTAAGCTGGCAGTCAGACATCCCTCTGGCAGCCCGGGAGCCCTCGGGTGATGTCCACTTGCCAGCGGGGAGCAGGCCTAAGCTGCAGTCGGACATCCTTAGCGCTGCTGAGGTGGCGGGAGAGGCTCCCACCACCACCGCTGTACTGGCAGCCATCAGCCTGGCTTGTGGCTGAGCAGAGCTCCCCATGTGGGAGCACACTGACCACCAGGGAGCAGTTCCTGCATTGAGCGTCTGCCCCATGGTGGTCAGTGTGTGTCATAGTGACCAGTTATTCCCAGTCGTTCTGCTGTTAGGGTCAATTTGCATATTACCCTTTTATTATATAGGACAGAGGCCAGGTGCATGGGTGGGGGCCAGCTGGTTTTCCCTGCAGGGTGTCCTGGATCAGGGTGGGGGTCCTGCTGAGGTGCCTGGCAAGCCTGGGTGAGGGGCTGAGGGCCGTTTTCAGGCTGACCACACCCCCTCAGGGTGGGGGTCCCCGCTGGGGTGCCTGGCCAGCCTGGGTGAGGGGCTGATGGCTGTCTGTAGGCTGGCCAAGCCCCCCAGTGGGGACCCTCAACCCATGGGGGTGTGGCCAGCCTGGGTGAGGGGCTGAGGGCTGTTTTCAGGCTGGCCACACCCCTTTCAGGGTGGAGGTCCCCACTGGGGTGCCTGGCCATCCTGGGTGAGGGGCTGAGGGCCATTTTCAGGCTGGCCACACCCCCTTCAGGGTGGGAGTCCCCACTGGGGTGCCTGGTCAGCCTGGGTGAGGGGCTGATGGCTGTTTGCAGGCTGGCCACAGCCCCTTCAGGGTGGGGGGGGGGTCCTGATGGGGTGCCTGGCCAGACTGGGTGAGGGGCTAAGGGCCATTTTCAGGCTGGCCATGCACCCCCGGTGACCCAACTCCCAGCCTGTCCTTTTTTTCTTTTTTTTTTCAACAGGTATCTGGGATTTATTATCTTCAATAATTGAAACTTTGTAGCCTTGAGCAGAGCCCAGGTCTGGCCAGGGCAGGCAGGAAGCTTGGCTTCCTCCCATCGCCAGGGGCAACCCAAGCCTCCTGCTTGCTCCAACTCCTTGGCCGCCACCATCTTTGTGACAGACTGATGGTTAATTTGCATATTACTCTTTTATTAGATGGGAATAATAAGAAACATAAAGTCAAACAAATCCATTGAAGCCCACTCAACTGTATTTCTTTCATTATGCTTTCTCTAATCAACTCAATTAGAATCAATGTCCACTTCTCAGATATACTGAATTTAGGAACTTTCTTATACCCTTTGAGATGTCTATCTTTATAGTAATATCACCAGTATATGTCATCTCCCTAATAGGACAAAGAACAAGACATTCCTTTCTTTTTTTTAGTTGACCATGAGGCATTCAATTAATATATTCAGAATTGATTTGTAGAGAAATACTGTTCTCCTTAGAAGAATCATCACTAGAACTATGTGTGTACCAGTGCTCAGTATTCACAAATGCATGCTTCTTTTCAAAATTGCATGCTTCCCTTAGTCTACAGGTCTTCTAACAGTCTTTTCCACCTGTTCAAACT
>NW_005871716.1:268414-279056 GCF_000147115.1 Myotis lucifugus | reverse complement strand
TATATATATATATATATATATATATATATATATATATATTCTAGAGGCCCAGTGCATGAAATTCGTGCATGGGGGAGGGGGAAATCCCTTAGCCCGGCCTGCGCCCTCTCGCAGTCTGGGGTCCCTTGGGGTATGTCCGACTGACAGCTTAGGCTCGCTCCCCGTCACCACTGCTGTGCTCACCAGCCATGAGCCCGGCTTCTGGCCAAGTGGCACTCCACCTGTGGGAGCGCACTGACCACCAGGGGGAAGCTTCTGCATTGAGCATCTGTCCCCTGGTGGTCAGTGCACATCACAGTAATCGGTCGTTCTGGTCATTCCGCCACAAAAGTCGCTTAAGCTTTTATTATATATATATATATTCCTTACACACAGACATGCTTAGGACATGCTTACAGAGATGAAGGGAAAAAGGAAGGGAGGAAGGAAGGGAGGGATTCATTCTGGTCATGGATATGGACTTTAAAGGCTACAGGCTTCAAGTTGTTCCAGAAGCTAAGAAAACTCTCTTTGAAATTAGAAATCTAGAAGCTTACTAGTGGTTAAGTATTGGGCCTTTCATTTTAAAGTAGAAATTTGATATCAGCATAACATTTCAGCCAAGTAAGATTAATGACATTTTTATGAAGCTGAATATGATTTTTTACCTTTTAGGTTACAAAACTTTTTTCAAGAGACTGTAACAAGATTTTCCCCAAGATTATGTTTCTAAAATTTCAAATCACAGGCTGGAGTGTAAATATCACCTTCAATGCATGCTTGTGCTTCCTTCAGCTTTGTATCTTTAGCAATCAATAACAAGCATGACAGCTGCCCAAACTCCTAACTTTAATTTGCGGTACAGAAAGAAATAGCAAAGGCTGTCCATTTTCATCAGATTCTTCTGATTTGACTGTTGTTGCACTAAAAAGTGAAAAAAAGGAAAGCTTAGAGTAACGGGATGTCGGAAGTTAAATTTAAGATATTTTGGCAAATTATTCCCACGTTATCATTATAAAATAGAGAATATAAATACCTCTTGTTAGAAACTCATCCATTTTCCCACTTTCATCTGCTCTCAGACCCTTAAAACCCCGAACTTATTAGCAATGATAGTGAGCAATATGACATATCCAGGAAGAAAACTTTAAGCAATTTCTTAAAAACCTACTCAAACTCAACCAGTTTTTTGTTTTTATAATATGTTCGACATCTTTTAAAACCATTCATGTTTTGAGGATTTCTAATATTATATTTATACAATTATTTTAATTTATTAATTTTAGAGAGAGGGGGAGAGAGAAAAAAAGGGAGAGAGAAAGAGAGAAGATTTGTTGTTCCACTTATTGATGCATTTGTTAGTTGATTTTTGTATGTGCTCTGATTGGGGATCAAACCCACAATCTTGTCATATCAGGATGACAATCTAAGCAACTGAGCTACCTGGCCAGGCCTATACAATTTTTACATCACAGTAATTAATGGTTAAAAATGTTCTTGGCTACTCTGTACTGTTTATGAACAAAAAAGCTATATAAAAAGACAAACCAGATCCTCACTATAGATTATTTTCCCACTCTAAACACCTTAATTAGGTTTACTCTAGGATTTTAAGCAGTTTTTCTAAATGTTTTTTCCTGATTAGAAATTATTGGGACTCTTATATTTGTATTTCTGTCCATTTTGATGATTTTTTTAAGTTGGCATTTAAAAAATTTTTTTAAAATATATTTTATTGATTTTTTACAGAGAGGAAGGGAGAGAGATAGAGAGTTAGAAACATCGATGAGAGAGAAACATCGACCAGCTGCCTCCTGCACATATCCCACTGGGGATGTGCCCGCAACCCAGGTACATGCCCTTGACCGGAATCGAACCTGGGACCTTTCAGTCCGCAGGCCGACGCTCTATCCACTGAGCCAAACCGGTTTCGGCTTAAAATTTTTTAAGATGTTTTTTATGGCAGTGATAGTTCTATAGGTTTCTACTACTTAAAACATGAATTAAACTGGTTAGGTTTTTTCATTACATACTGATATCCCTGGAAAAACTGCCCACATCTTAAGACAGTGGTTCTCAACCTTGGCTGCACATTAGAATCACCTGGAAATCTTTTTAAAATCCCGATTTCTGGGCCTCATTTTCCAGAAATTCTGTTTCTTTGTTACTAATGTTGTGGCCCCACCCCATAACAAAGAAACAGAATTTCTGGAGGATGGGGCCCAGAAATCAGGATTTTAAAAAGATTCCTAGGTGATTCTAATGCGCAGCCAAGGTTGAGAACCACTGTCTTAAATCTAATCTAACATATTTCAAATTGTAATGCAGATGTGAAATATTAACAGTTCATCAGAAAACGTAAATCTGACGGACTCAGACTATCTACTACTAACACTTTTTCACTAGAATAGAAACAAGAGTATAGAAACTACAGGAGTCAAAATAATGGCTCCCCCCAAATGTCCATGTTATAGAACTCAAAACCTGCGAATATGTTACCTTACATGGCAAAAGGGAATTTGCAGGTGGATTAAGTTAAGGATCATGAGATGGAAATGCTACTCTGAAATATCTAGGTTGATCCAATGTGGTCAAAAGGATTTTTGGAAAGGCAGGCAGAAGGATGAAGTCAGGGAAGGTGATG
Organism: Myotis lucifugus; assembly: GCF_000147115.1. NCBI lineage: Eukaryota > Metazoa > Chordata > Mammalia > Chiroptera > Vespertilionidae > Myotis > Myotis lucifugus. The sequence goes on along the minus strand of NW_005871716.1, from coordinate 276,433 downwards.
TAACAATGGAAACAGGTCAGGGAAATGCAGAGTTGTGAGGCAGAGCATGCAGGTAGCCTCTAGCAGCTGAGAGAGGCAAGAATAAATTTCCTCAGCTCCCAGAAGAAATACAGCCCTGCCAACGTTCATTTTAGCTCTGCAGATTCACTATATTTTTCATCTCCAGAACAGTAAGATAATAAAGCTGCATTGTTTTAGCCCATTCTGCGTGTGGTAATTTGTTACAGCAGCAATAGGCAGCTATGTCAGGGACTTTTAAAAGTCTTGCCTACTGCTCTATCCAAAGTACCTCACACAGAAGGTGTTCAACCAATATAAGAGGAATGAATGAACAAAATGTTTTCAGATTTGCCAGTGATGTGCACTGTGTACAAAATGTATATTTTCTCTAAAATAAAACTTGTGAAGTAATGTTCTTAGGATACAGAAGATTTAAAGGCCTGTAATCAGGACTGGACACTAGTGCTAAGCGGATGGTGAGAGAACTAAGTTACAGGCCGAATGAATGCCAACAATATCAAGCTACTAACTAACTCGAGAAAGTAAAACTCCTTCTGGAAAAAGGGAGAAATAAAGAGCACAGGTGACATTTTTCATTGCTGCTACCAGTTGAAACCTGTAACTAGAGCCAGCTATACAGAGGATGTGGAAGAGCAGATTTCAGTTTCTGAGCTCACAGTTTCTCACAGCTGAAAAAAAAGAGCTTTTATAAAGAAAAATGCTGCACTCACCTCATGCACGTCAAGAAGAATGTGCTGTAAATGAAATCCACTGACCTGATCAAAAAATTTTCAACTGGAATTGGGAAGGGAGCTAAAAATACTCAGCAGGAAAATGTCTTGTTTATTTAGTCCCCAGTGTCTAGTTTAGTGTCCAGAACGTAGTAGTTACTCAATAAAAGCATTTTAAAATAGGAACATAGGACATAAGTCTAGAGTTCAGAAACTACTTAGCAATTCTCAGGAATGAAAAAAACAAAGAGCCCAATAACAAAAGTATGGCAATGAAAATTTTATCTAAATACAATATGTTAAGGTTGGAAGTAATTCAGCCCTTCGTGATACTGATCAGAAAACCAAGGATCAGCAAGGTATGACTTGTGAGTGATTTAAGCATTACTGTGGGGAAGAGGGCCACTGCTCAGGAGTCCTGACTTCTCATCTATACAGCACTCTTACTAGCATATAATTTTGTCCCAACTCATCATGAGACAAAGCAAAGCAAGATTCACAACTAAAATATTGCAATATTAAAGTAAATGTGATTCAAAAATTATAGGTCTGCTAGAGAAAAAAAGAACAGGTAATATTTTTAGAAAGTCATTCAGAATGCTTATCCAATTTATAAATTTCAAAGATAGATTCTAAAGAATCAAAGCACCCCAGCTGTGTGTACCACCAACAGATGGTGTTACCATTGAGTGGTGTCACCTGTCCTTAGTTTACAGTGGATATGGGCTTCATTCTGAGTTGTTTCAGGAATATTATTAATCTCATCCTGACAAGAACAAAAGCAATTGAAAGGAGTAATAAAGAGACCTATGATTTCCATTAAAATGAAAGTAGAGACTCCCCCTCCCCCACCCCTACCCCTCTGCAAATTGAACATGAAGAGATGATGACAAATGTTATTACAGGTTGAGCAGCTGTACACTGGAAATGATTCTAAAGGAAAGGAATGAATCATGCAACATGTGCAAAATGCTGTGCCTATGTAGTCAGCTAAAAGCAAACTGCAAAAAAGGAAAGAAGATAGTAGATGAAATGTAAAACCTTTTCAGTGTGTCAGTTTCAATGTCAGATGCTAGTAAGCCTAATGAAGACGGCTGATCAAACTTTCATTGACTGTTCCAGAGAGTGCATTTGGAGATGCACAACGTCAAGTAAGAAGTAAGGCCCCAAATATAAATATATTCCCAAAAACATCTGTAGGGGTAAAAAGAAATAAGGGGTTAGCTTACCTACTTCAACCAACATTCTCTGTAGATAAAACTGACCTGAATTTGCAACAGGAGGCTGAAAGAAGGTATAGAAAGAAGAATCTGCCTTCATTCTAAACATCCAAAGATATTCCTGTTTAGCAGAAACACTACAGAGACTCCAAGCCCAAATCCTTTATAATGGCGTTGGCCATGCACATGCACTTACAGACCTGAGTCCTGTCTGGAAAGAGACAGCTTCCCCTCTTTAAATAAGTACATAAGTGGTGTACTGAGGGCCAGTGGCTAAGCAAGAAGAGTGTATGGAAACAAAGAATAAGGTAGTTTGGGCTGTTTTAATAATACATTCTTCTAGCCCAAGCATGTCAAACTCAAAGGCTAACATGGGCCAAATAAACAAGGTTTAAGTTTATGTGGGCCGCAAAAAAACAAAAGCTTCAATTTTCTTAGAAACATAGGTTTATTTCGATAGAGACATGCTGAGTACCAAGGGCTGAAATAAATGAGTAATCGTTAACATAAAATTATAGAACATTTAAATAAAAAATTAATATTTTTTTCTTGATCATTAACTTACCAGACACTGAATAACTGCACAAATTAGTAAGTGTAACGCAAACAAACCTATTTTTCTTGTTCTCCAAAAGTGCAATATTTCCTGTTGCGCACACCAAACAAGTCAGTCCAAGACTAATAACGTGCAATCGGCTGCTAAAATATTCGCTGCTAGTATTAGTGGAGAGAAATGGTGCGCCTGCCCATAAGGCGTGTAAGGGAAATGAATATGAATGCAACACGATTACAGTAATCAGTCATTAGCAAATGTTGTAGTTCGTTATTAATAATTATGTATAACAGAATATTATAAAAATTAATTTATGAAAATTTTATTAAAACATTTCTTACATACCATTATATTGGCTGAGATGCAAAAAATATTCTTTGTGGGCCGCATGTGGCCCATGGGCTGCGAGTTTGACATGCTTGTTCTAGCCATTGAGGCATCTCTGCTTTACATCATTTATTGTGTTGCTAGATGTATTAAACTCCAAGTTGCTATGGGTTGCTGATAGTTCTCTGGTTTGGGAGGGAAGTGGTGGTGGAGCAAGGGGTGTGATGAAGAGCTAGATATGAAAACATTTGATATTTTCCTTATTTCCAAACTCTCAGCTATATTCTTTGCCTTCTTCAGAGCAATCAGTACCTATCTGGTTTTGATCAAGCCACATCGACATGTTTGCTTCAAATACAACTGCTATCAGACCCTTTTCATCCCTTCCTACTTCAACAATATCATCAACAAAAGTCACAAACAGGTTCCAAGATGACTGCAGAGTAGCTGAAAGTAACACACACCTCTTCCTGGTGACAAACCGGATTTACAGCTAAAATTTAATGACATTTTAAAAAATACATTTTTATTGATTTCAGAGAGGAAGGGAAAGGTAGAGAGATAGGAACATCAATGATTAGAGAGAATCATTGATCGGCTGCCTCCTGAATGATCTGGCATCAATCCCGCAACCTGGGCATGTGCCCCTACCGGAATCAAAACATGACCTCCTGGTTCATAGGTCGATGATCAACCACTGGGCCACTGCAGCTGGGCCAGCTAAAATTTAGAGCAGTCAATCTCAATAAACAACAAAAGACACCTGAACAGGAGTATTATCTGCACAAACTGAAAAAAGAAGCTACACGGAGACTGGTAATAAGGGTGTAGATGCAGAGGGGGCTGGTAACTACACCCAGGGGCAGCGGCTAAGAAGCCGGAGAAATATTGTGGCTGCAAAAGTACCTACAGAGGAAAGTGGGGTCTCAAACCCATGCCAGGACCCCCAAACCAGAGCACCAGAGCTGGAAAGAAGAAACTGCATAGCATCTGGCAGCAAAAATAAGCAGTTACTATGTCTGCTGGAAAGAGGAGGGAGTCTGCTAAAATCCCAGGTGCTCTCCTTAGGGCCAATGCATGGGCTCGCTCTTGGGCACTCACGCAGGGCTCTGGTGGAGGAAAGGAGATTCAGGGAATACAGAAGCCATAGGGAGAAGATCTGGGTGACATAGTGCTAGAGATCAGGAAGGTAGGCTACTGAGGTCCCAGTCCGAGCCAACATCCCACACCACCCTCGGGCACCATCTTCGAGGGTTGAACACTTCAATTCTTACAGCACCAGCTGAAGAAAGTGCACTAACCCCAGCCTCCAAACACTGGTGACACCACTCTGCCAAGCTCAAATCCTGCATAAAGGACTGTAAGCTACACCCAACAGGGACCTGAGGTGCACTCTTTCTCTGGAGAAACTATAGGCAAACTCTCAGATGATCATTGAACTGAGTGGCTTGGGAACAAGGGCCAATCTTTCTCTCTCCCACAGGTTAGGCAGGCGCCATCCAAATGGAAGACTCCCTTGTCAGGGTCTCTGGCAGTGTGCTACAGAGCTAGGAGGCAAGAAGCTCTCAACACAACTCTCAAGGGCAGTGCAACCCTTAATGGGGGGCTGTGTTGATCTGTTCCTCCAAACTTTGCCGGCACCATGCTGCTGGTGCAGCATAACTCAGAACTGGAAGAATTGACACAAGCCCTCCTGCTGGTGCAACCTCAGAGGGGAAAGGAACACAACTCAGAATTGGGACATTTGGCACACCCCCTTCAGAGCCTTCCATCAGGGTCTCTGGTGGGGCGCTGCTGAGCTAGGAGAAGGCTAACAGCCAGCTCCCCTCCAGAGGGCCCATGAGGGGAAGACGGGGTAACTCAGAACTGTGACAAATAAATAAAACAAGAAATGAAAGAGGCAATCGAACAACTGACATCACAGAAATACAAATGATTGTAAGAAACTATTATGAACAACTATATGCCAATAAATAGACAAATGCCTAGAAACATACAATCTTCCAAAATGCAATCAGGAAGAATCAGAAAACCTAAATAGGCCAATAACAAATAATGAAACTGAAGCAGTAATAAAAAAAACTCCCAACATTTTTAATTAAAAAAAATTATTAGTGTTTCGGACTTCTTAGTATATATTCCTAAAAGTGAGATCATTGGGCCCAATGGAAGTTCCATTTTTAATTTTTTGAAGAAAAAAAATACTGTTTTCTATAGTGGCTGTATCAGTCTGCATTTCCACTAGCAGTGTACTAAGTTCTCCATATCCTAAACCAGCACCTGTCATTTGTTGATTTGTTGATGATAGTCATTCTGAAAGGTACTAGGTGATACCTCATTGTCATTTTAATCTCTCTGATGATCCGTGACTTTGAGCATTTTTTTATGTTTCTTGTCCATCTGTATGTTCACTTTGGAGAAGTGTCTATTTAGGTCCTTTGCCCATCTTTTAATTGATTTGTTTGTATTCCTTTTCTTAAGTTGTATGAGTTCCTTATATATTTTAGAAATTAACCTCTTATCAAGTGTGTCATTGGCAAATATGTTCTCCCCTACAGTGGGCTCTGTTTCATTTTGTTGATAGTTTCTTTTTCTGTGCAAAAGCATTTATTTTGATGTAGTCCCATTTGTTTATTTTCTCTATAGTTTCCCTTGCCCAAGGAGAGGTATCAGCAAACATAATGAAAATGGAACTGCCATTTGATCCAGTGATCCCATTTCTAGGAATACATCTTAAGAAACCCGAAATACCAAACAGAAAGTATATATGAACCCCTATGTTCATAGCAGCACAATTTACAATAGCTAAGATCTGGAAACAGCCCAAGTGCCCATCAGTAGATGAGTGGATAAAAAAGGCTGGTACATTTTTACCATGGAATACTATGCAACTGTGAAAAAGGAGAATCTTTACCCTTTGAGACAGCATGGAGGGACCTGGATGGCATTATGTTAATCAAAATAAGTCAGGCAGAGAAAGAAAAGTATCACATGATCTCACTCAAATGCGGAATCTAATGAACAAAATAAATGGAAAACAAAATAGATCCAGGGACACAGAAGCATGGAACAGACTGACAAATATCAGAGGGTAGGTGGGGGTTGGAGGGTGGGAAGGGAGAGATTAACAGGGGAACTTATATGATTATATGTAAAACCCATGGACACAGACAATAGTGTGGTGAAGGCCTGGGAGAGGCAGGTGTGGGGTTGAAGGGGTCAATGGGCAAAAGAAAGGGGAACATCTGTAATACTTTCAACAATAAAGACAAATTTTAAAAAAAAAAGGAAACTGCTAACAAACAAAAGTCCTGGCCTGGATGGCTTCACAGGTGAATTTTACCAAACATTCAAAGAAGAACTGACTAATACCTATCTTCCTCAATCCATTCCAAAAATTCAAGAGGGGGTAAGACTCTTTTTATGAGGCCAACTTTATCTTAATTCAAAAACTAGATAAAGACACCACAAAGAAAGAAAATTATAGGCCAATATTCCTAATGAACATAGATCCTAAAATCCTCAACAAAATATTAGCAAATTAGATGTAGCAATCTATATATATATAAGCCTAAGTGACCATTATGACTGGTCGACCAAACGACCAGTTGACCAGTCACTATTACACAGATGCTCAATGCAGGAGCTGCCCCCTGGTGGTCAGTGCACTCCCACAGCCAACCTCCTATGGTCCTTCCCCCTGGCAGGCCAGCCCCGATGGGCCCTGATCACTGGCCTGCCGAAAACATTTATCCGGCCCGCCGGGTGTTTTTGCCGCTGCTGCCTGTTGCTTAGCAGCCGACTCGTCCCGGGCCTGCAGTGCGCATGTGTGGAATGTGCGCTGCACTCTCCGACTCCCCTCCTTCTCTCTGTCTCTCGACTCCTCCTCTCAGTCTCGGGTGTGATCGGACGAGTCACGAGCTTGCCTGTGCAGAGCCTGCTGCTGCCTGAGGACCGAGGTAAGAACAAGTTAGGATTTTTTTTTTTTTGAAGTTAGGAGGTGCTAATAGCGTGCACTGGCAGACCATTCATGGAGGGAGAATTTGTTAAAGAATGCCTTCTTTCTGTTGCCAAAGAGATGTGTCCAGAGAAGGCTGATTTATTTAGTACAGTGAGTCTTTCAGGATCTACAATTACACGAAGGATTGAAGAAATGGGAGACAATTTGCATCAGCATTTGCAAAACTCCGCAAAAAAACTTTCCTATTTTTCCTTGGCACTCGACGAAAGCAATGATGTTCGTGATTCTGCACAACTTCTAATTTTTATTCGTGGGATGAATGACTATTTCGAAGTCACAGAAGAGCTTGCTGCACTGCAAAGCATCAAAGGAACAACTACAGGAGAGGATATCTATGAAAAGGTTTGCCAAACTGTGAATGGTTTGGAGCTGGACTGGGCTAAACTAGCCAGTGTGACAACTGATGGTGCTCCTAGCATGGTGGGGTCTAAGAAAGGAGTAATTGCTCGCATTAACCAAGAGATGGACAAACATAACCATTCTCATCCAATAGCCATCCACTGCCTCATCCACCAACAAGCGCTGTGTAGTAAATCACTGGAGTGGGACTCTGTTATGAAAATTGTGGTATCTTGTGTTAACTTCATTAGAGCTAATGCACTAAACCACAGACAATTTCAGGAATTTCTGTCTGAGCTAAATGTTGCCTATGAAGGCAGGCCTGCGGTGATCTGGCCTAAACCGGCAGTCAGACATCCCCGAGGGGTCCCGGGTTGTGAGAGGGCGCAGGCCAGTCTGAGGGACGACGCCCCCCCCGCCCCCCACCGTGCACAAATATGTGCAACAGGCCTCTAGTAAATCAATAAATGAAATGAACAAAATGAAAGATAAAAATCACATAATCCTATCAATAGCTACAGAAAAAGCATTGCATAAAATCCAGCATTGATTTATGTTAACAATTCTTACCAAAGTGGTAATAAAGAGACCATATCTCAACATAATAAAGGCCATATATGAAAACCTACAGCCAACATTATACTCAATGAGAAAAACTAAAAGTGTTTCCCTTAAGATCAGGACCAAGACTGGGATGTCTGCTTTCACCAATCTTACTCAACATAGTACTGGAAGTTCCAGCCACAACATTCAAATAAGAAGAAATAAAATGCATCCAAATTGGAAATGATGAAGTGAAACTGTTATTATTCACAGATGACATGATAG
>NW_005871716.1:263355-268314 GCF_000147115.1 Myotis lucifugus | reverse complement strand
CACTCCCTATGGAGCAGGGGAGATCGCTTCCTCGCCTTGCACCTGCATGTCAAATCTTCCCCCTCCATCGGGAGACCATCAGAAAGGTTGAGAACCACTGCCTTATTGGTAAAGTGGAGGTAGGATTTTCTTTTTTTAATCTCAGATTTGGAAGGTTTTCATTTGAGGGCAATGTTTATTGTTAAGAAGTCTCTCCCTTATAATGAGCAAAATTTTCCATTCTCCCTCTGCCACCCCAGAAATTGATAGATTTAAATACCAGAAGGTATGTCTACCTCAGAGGTCACAAAAGCAATGCCTACTGGTGTCTGGCAGGTAATATGGGTGAGTGGAAAGGCCAGACAACAAACAATAGCTAATGTTGGGAGTGTGGTGACCTGGAGAATGCTTCCCTTATCAAAAGAAATTCAAATTCAAATTGAAAATTAGTGTGCTGGCCAAACAAAATATCCTCAGATTTCACCTGAATCCCTGGGTTAGAAGATTTCTACGATTAACAGATGTTAAATGACTTGCCCAAAACCCACTATCAATCAATAAAAATAAGTACAATGAAGATCTTCAATTCTAGAAGCAATTAACTGGCTTACCTGACAACATAACCTGATCCAAATGTTGAGGGGTGCAAATCTGTCTTCCATTCAAGTGGTTCTACAAAAACATATTTTGCCTCTTGGGGATGTTTATAGATAAAACTCTCCGCAAACATAATAATTTCTTTCAATATCGCTTCATTTAGAGGAGTAATTTCCAGGGCTCTGGTTCCATATCCAGCAGCAGTCCACTGCACTAATCTTGCCAGAGCCACGCCCATGAGTCCAACAACACTCGCTGAGCTTAGCACACACACTACATCAGAGCAGACAGAGTTAGAACAAGACAACAGCATCTACCTTTTCACTGGACATTCTTTCATTTTCAATATTTTAAGCTAGTACTACCCGACCCACATTCTGTTGAATCATCATAGAGGTTGATTTTTTTAATTATGTAATTGCTCAATTCAATAAAATAGTTAATTTTTAAAGAACCGGCTTTAAGTAAAACTGACTACTATTTAAGGATTTTCCAATCTCTGTCTGCCCTGAAATGAATACTTTTCTCATTTCCCTGGGCCTAAACGGAAACAGAAAACTCCAAAGTGGAAAAAAGAATTGGCCTTTGATTTGCAGTTCTGTTGGGGCTGAAGGTAAAGTGAGCAACACTCTTTTGAGCTGAGACATCCATTGTTTAGAATTATTCCGTTAATTCTGTTATCCTGACTTTCTTATAGTCATTACATCTGCAACAGTGCAATGATGACTGGTGAACATGATTCTGGAAGCTCTGAGAGTCACCAAGTGCCTTCTGAATCAACTGGAAATAGAATAAGAACATTACTGTAAAATGTAATTTTAATTTTCTCTAAAAGTTGGTATACCACATATTGATCCTATAAACCAGAATATTTGAGCAATCAAAATACTGTATTCTCTGCCCATATTTCCTGCCCAGAATGTTATATTGTAATTTATAACTTCCTTAAGAGCAAATGTGAGAAATATAAGAACAAAAGAGAATCTTTTTAGGCTGTTTATCAAAATTGGTTACTAAAAAAAGTCTAGCATTAAAATTTAAGACAGAAATTCAAATTAAATAAATTTCACTTTGGCTAAATTTGTCTTTAAAAGAAGATGTTTAGAAAGATATCATTAAATAAGAACCAAGTTAGAAAACAAGTTCTGGCATTAATTAATAATGGTTATTTATGACACATAAATACTATATATATTTTTTTCAGATAATCTATACTTGCTTGTTTCCCCATTTGTAGTAACACAGATCATTAAAATCTTCCAGGATATTAGAAGAATGGTTATAAAAGTTAAATATAGACTGCCCTAACTGGTTTGGCTCAGTGGATAGAGCGTCAGCCTGCGGACTCAAGGGTCCCAGGTTCGATTCCGGTCAAGGGCATGTACCTTGGCTGTGGGCACATCCCCAGTAGGGGGCGTGCAGGAGGCAGCTGATGGATGTTTCTCTCTCATCGATGTTTCTAACTCTCTATTCCTCTCCCTTCCTCTCTGTAAAAAATCAATAAAATATATTTTTTCAAAAAAGTTAAATATAGAATATAATTAGCATTTTCCCCACATCATTATTACAAAAGCAGAGGTAACAAAATTCTACAAAAATGAGTTGGGGATTTTACTTTCTGTAAATCTTGAAATTCAGTAACAGGGACATCTAGATGAGTGGTTCTCATGGGGCAATACTGCCTGCTGAGTACCAGTACAGAAGTATTGTACAGACCATTCATCACCAAAAGGAGAGGACGAGGACATCATTGGCATTTAGTGATGAGAGTCAAGATGCAGATGTCCTGCAATATGCAAGACAGTCCCCCAGAGGGAAGAATGCTGCCGCAATCTCCAAGCATCTATTATTCTAGTAGATGAAAAACTTCAGATCACAAAGTATATTTTCACAGTTTTAATATACACCAGATTTTCCAGGATTGCAACTATCATATAAATCTAAAGGAAGGTCATGCATGCTTCGTGTTACATGGAACTTTATCAAGCATTTTGGAAATCACACCATTGATGACTAGACTAGTCACACAATTTAAGTTTCAAAGACATGTCTGTATCAGTTTGCACTTGGAGCTACTACATTGACAGTAATTCTATGTAAGGCTGGATCATCTGACTACTTCATTATTTATGCCAATATTTTATTATAATTATTTTTCTTTTAATTCTCCTTTATAATACAGTTAGGGTACTATAGATATTTAAAATTATGCACATATGTAGGATTATTATCTATAATTCTGATTTCAGAATAGCAAAGCAGATATTACAACATATTTGCTATAAAAACTGAGTATTACGTCAGATAGTGCTGAGACATATATGTATATATGTACATATTTATGTACAGCCTTTATAATAAAGAGCTAATATGCTAATTAGACCAGTGGGCAGGGCCACGAGGCAGCCAGGGCTGCAAGGGCCGAGCTCCTTGCACGAATTTCATGCATCGGGCCTCTAGTGTATATATAAAAGTGCTAGTAGAATAAAATGAATACAACGAGGGTACAAATTTATGCATTTGCTTTAGTATTCCAGGGTATTGTTTCTACTGGGAAATTCTGAACACAGAGGCATGAACTGATGTGAATGTGTGACACTCCTGAGTTTCCCAGTATTGTGAGATTCAGTGCAAACCACGAATAAGTGCAAATAGGTTTATCTTATACAGAAAGGCTTAGATGAACAGTTCTGTTTGTTTTCCATTTTAAGTGTAACACTTGTTTTGTTATCCCATAAAGCAGTGGTTCTCAACCTTGGCTGCACATTAGAATCACCTAGGAATCTTTTTTAAAATCCTGATTTCTGGGCCTCATCCTCTGGAAATTCTGTTTCTTTGTTATGGGGTGGGGCCACAACATTAGTGACAAAGAAACAGAGTTTCTGGAGGATGAGGCCCAGAAATCAGGATTTTAAAAAGATACCCAGGTGATTCTAATGTGCAGCCAAGGTTGAGAACCACTGCTATAAAGTAATAGTGTGTGCAGCATTTCCTTCTTGTACCTTTTTCAAGAAAAATGTGAAATTACATAGATTGCATAAGGCTGTGGCAGTCAACATACCATATAGCAACTTCCTGGAAGACATTTAAAGATCTAAGAAATGTAAAAAAAGGTCTTTCATCATGATAAATTTTTATAGAAATTTAAGTGTAACATATTTAAATCTCTTTAAATTGTTTTTCTGAATCTAGTTAACCAGGATCTGCAGCAATGGACAGTCTTGACTGAAGAAGATTGGTTAGCAAAGGCCTAAGAAAATCTCAGGGGAACTATGACCATCCTAAATTAGAGATCTATAAAAGGTCTTCTTTAAAAAAGTGAAGTGCTTTGCAGGCCTAACTCAATGAGTTTTTAAAAGAAAACAGGGTAATATGGTGTTTTTTTCATTTAAGTGAGGCATTTCTGATGGCTTCTTAAATTAACAAGAGAACCAAAACTATAGCACTTGTTCAGCTAATTCCAGTGGTGCTCAAAAATGATGGATATAACTCAGCAAAATACAGAAACCCACACTTTTTATCAAGACAGGCTGCTCCCCAGTTACTACCCATTGCCAGTCCACGTGTTTTTCTGACCTAAGCACCATGGTTAAAATGAATGCATGTGAATATAGTACAGATCTTTGAATTAAAGTAAGCTGTTAAAGGCGTTTAACAACTAAAAGGACAAAAGTTTCTGTGCATGTGTGTTTCTATAAACTACAAAACATTTTGCACTTATTTTCCCTAATAATCAAATAGATATGATTTGTTTTTCTGAAGGGTCAGTTACAAGCTTCCAGTATCACTAATAAAATGAAACCCATTCATGTATAATTTCTGTAACACCTGAGCAGAAGCAAAACTGAATTCTTTATGAGGCTATGGGAATGCAAGCATTCACTCTGATCTAGAAATGTGACTGGTGACATCGATTGGGATTCAGTGCACATACCGACATTCTGAGAATTATAAAGCTATTCAGTGAGACCCACAGAAAAGTTAAAATTTCAGAACTGACTTTAATGGCGTCCGAGTTGGAGGATAAGTTTCCGAGGGTGAGAGGGTGCAGGGGACAGGCAGGAAGGGGCAGGCAAGGAAGACAGTCTAGAAAGAAGGAGGCAAAGCTGCAAGGGCCAAGGAGAAAAGTGAAGGAGGCAAGAGAGGCCAGACTCCTAGAGAGAGCAGATAAGGAGAGGGGGGTCGCAGGAGGTACCCGGGCCCCTGCAAACTCCGGGGGTCCGCGGGAGGCCGGGGTTGGATGGGCGAGATAGCGAGAAGGGGAGGGCGGCTCTGGAGCTGAGGAGAGGACGGGGAGACGGCTAGAGGGACTGAAACGGGGCCTCTTTTCTCGACAGCTGCAAACACCGCCAAGCGCGCGGCCACCAGCCCGGCCAGAGAAAG
>NW_005871716.1:243045-263255 GCF_000147115.1 Myotis lucifugus | reverse complement strand
GGCCCACGGTGCGCGCCGGCCGGTTGCTAGGACGCGAGGTAAACCTCGGGCGCCCGCCTGCGCGCTGAGTTTCCCCGCCCACCGCCCCGAGGGGAGCCTGGAGCCCGCCCCCGCCCCGGGGCGCCCCTGCCGCGGGGCTGCGACCCCGGCTCCCCGGGTTCGCTCCCCGGGTCCGCTCCCAGGCCACGGTCTTTTTCCGCCTCCTTCCTCGTGAACTCTTCCGACTCACTTCACCAGGTGGGATATGGTTAACTTAAGGTCCCCGGCAGTTAGGGGTTTTAGCAGCAACTTAACAACAACAACAAAGAAAATATTCCTTAGAAACGCCGTTTGGTGTTTCTCCACAGACTTCCAGACAGCTGTTCTGTGGTGTTCTACGTAAATCTTAATTGAGTTCTCCAAAAGAGCATAGGGACTCTCACAGGGTAGCTGGGGCTCTGGAAGCAACTGTGGTAGAATATTCCAGCACCTTCTGGAAAAGCAGAGGCTGCTTTTCAGTAGCCTAGTCCAGAGAACAGGAGTGAAATGAGAACATTTCTCCATATTTTTTAGTACCTTTTACCTTTGTCCCTAAGAAAATCTTGGATCACACCAGTAGACACTCCAAGAGTCCAAACTATGTAAAACCAGCAGGCTCCAAGGGAATGGGAAAACATATTTGGAGGAAAAAGTAGAATGAGCCATATACTATCTTGGGAGTGCAGAGGAGGGGTAGGGGGAACACTGAGTTTTTAGGGAACAGCGCTGGATAATTTAGGGTTGTAGACTATTTAGGACAGTGGTTCTCAACCTTCCTAATGCCTCGACCCTTTAATACAGTTCATGTTGTGGTGACCCCCAACCATAAAATTATTTTCATTGCTACTTCATAACTGTAATTTTGCTACTGTTATGAATCGTAATGTAAATATCTGATATGCAGGATGTATTTTCATTGTTACAAATTGAACATAATTAAAGCACAGTGATTAATCACAAAAACAATATGTAATTATATACGTGTTTTCCGATGCTCTTAGGCGACCCCTGTGAAAGGGTCGTTCGACCCCAAAGGGGTCGCGACCCACAGGTTGAGAACCGCTGATTTAGCAACTAGAACTGGATTATTTCCCTAGAGCCAAAGAGGCAGATGCACAATGATGTTAGGGCATTCATTACATGTCAGGATATTATACTACCCCGGCTCAAAGACAGAGCCTCTCTGCAGGCACGTAGAGAAATGAGATTGGGATATCTGGCCTTTGGGGTTCAGGGTTTGGGGTTCTTTTCTTCCCTTTTTAAGAGTATGAAAGTGGCTGGAGTGGAATCATTTTGCCTGAAAGGGCCTCTACCTCCAGAGAAGTATAGAGTTGAAGATTATGTGCCAGTGGATATATAATCTGAATTTTTTAAATGGGTAGATTACACTCTGAGACAACCACAACACCATACCTACAGAGTTGATTCAGGTCATGAACTGCTGAGGATCAGAGTCCACCCTTCAGTGGGGGTTCGGGAGCAGTCCTAGAAGTAGGGAAACTCCTTTGAGTACTTTATTTCACTTGCAGGTTTCAATCAGCTACATAATATGAGAGCATTACTGGGCCCAGAGATCTGCACATTTCAGGACTAGTGACTTTGATTTGGAAAGCTGGAAAAAGCCAGAGCCCACCAAGATCTGAGCATCTGTGTCCTCATTTACAGGCATACCTTGCTTTACTGTACTTTGTATTGTGCTGCACAGATGTTGCATTTTTTTCTAATTGAAGGCGAGATTCTCCACCAACAAAAAGATTATGACTGGCTTTATTGTGATGGTCTGGAACAGAACCTGCAATATCTCTGTGGTATGCCTATACCAAATTTATGCCGAGTGTCAGAATCTACCATTGCTTAATCTTATAGCAAAATTTGAACTTATTAACCTGAAGAAAAAAAATGTAATAATATTTAAGTTTATGGAATTCCCATCTGGCTTATTTCAATGTTTCCTTGCCATTTTGAAGCACTAACTTGATTTGCCTTCAGCTCTCAGCCTAAGTGACTACCTCCCACAGAGTGCTGATTACCCAACCTACAAAGCCGCACTCCTAGTAGGACCTATCTCAGCTAGTCTGTCTTACTGCTTGTCTCCTACCACTACAGTGAGCTCCAAGTAAGAGTGACCTTTCCTTTCTCTTTCAGATCTAGAGGAGTGACTGACACAGGAAGGAGCAAAATTGATTGATTATCTGGTCAAAGATGGCTTGCTACCTGACATCCTTTATTGAGCCAGACACCAGAAAGGTAAGGCCCACATTTCCTTGTGCACAGTTGATAGAGCCAGTTTGATGGTTCTAAAGGGTGTCCCAAAATTCATGCAAGAAGTAATTTTGATAGAAAACACAGGTTTATAATTAAAAATTATAAATTTTTATTGATTCATAGAGTATACAGGATAGGGTTATGTATGGAATAGCATATCGGGTAAATGGCCTCCACGGCTTTGCTGGCACATACCCACTCTTTTGTTGAAATTTTCCATGACCATTTTTGCATAAATGTGGCTGAATTTCATTGATACAGCGCAAAATTTCCTCCTTCAAGGCATGGGTGGTCATGGGCTTGTTGGCATAAACCTTAGACTTCAAAAAACCCCAAAGAAAAAAGTCCAATGGCGTTAAATCACATGATCTGGGCGGCCAGTTCTGATCACCAAAACGGGAAATTACACGAACCAGGAAATAACTCATGCAATAATTAAATTGTTTCTCGGGCTGTATGGCATGTGGCACATGTTGTCCACATCCATATCTTGCAATTTAGGCACAAAAAACTGGATTATCATGTTGTGATAGCGAACACCATTAACTGTTATTGCCTGAGCAGCCGCATTTTCGAAGAAGAATGGTCCAATGATGCCTCCAGCCCAAAATCCGCACCAAACAGTGACATGTTGTGGATATTTTGCCTGATATGCTATTCCATACATAACCCTATACTGTATACTTTATGAATCAATAAAAAATTTATAATTTTTAATTATAAACCTATGTTTTCCATCAAAATTACTTCTTACATGAATTTTGGGACACCCTTTACATGGCAATGTTCTGGAAAAGAGCCTTTAACACTGAGAGCACACCCAGGAGCTTGCTGTAGCAGAGGCCTTTCCCAGTACTGTCTGTAGCTAGAGCATGGGCATGTGACACAATTCTTCCAATGGAACTTTAGAGAATGTGCCAAGGGCTTCTAGGAAAGACTTGAAAGTTTTTGGCTCATCCCTGCAACTTTATGTCAGTTAAAAATGCTCTCTGTACTACCCACCCTGGCTCAGGCCAGCTCCTCTGGTGCATGGTAGAGTTCAGGCACAGATTCTATTTGTCTGATAGGGCTGCCATAACTGGGCAGCTTAAACAACAGAAATACATTGTATCCCATTTCTGGAGGCTAGAAGTCCAAGATCAAGGTTCAGGAAAAGGTATTGTGAGGGCTGTGAGGGAAAGGTCTCTTCCAGTCTTCTCTTCTTGGCTTTTTGATGGCCATCTTCATAGTCACATGACATTCTCCCTGTATGCCTGTCTCTGTGTGCAAATTTCCCCCTTTTCTAAGGACACCAGTCATATTGGATTAAAGCCCACCCTAATTACCTCGTTTTAACTTGATTACCTTTATAAGACCGTATCTCCTATAGGTTGTTTATTTATTTATTTGTTTGTTTGTTGTTACTCCTTACCAGAGGATATCTTTTTTCATTGCTTTTCAGAGAGAGTGGAAAGTTCATTGCTTTTCAGAGAGAGTAGAAAGAAGGGAGGGAAGGGGAGAGAGAGAGAGAGAGAGAAACATCAATGTGAGAGAAACACACACGTGCCTGGACCAGGGGACAGGGTGCAGGGAGCAAACCCGCAACCCAGGTATGTGACCTTGACCTGGAATTGAACCCGAGACCCTTCAGTGTGTGGGCGGATGCTCTAACCACTTTTCCATACTGGTCAGGGCTAAGGTTGCATTTTGAGGTACTGATACTTCAGCATATGAATTTTCCAGGGTGTAGGGCACAATTGAACACACAATATTCTGTAAACAGAGGTGTCAGCAGATTTCAGGGGCCCATTTATCTGTGTTAGACTAGGTGTGAGGCAGCCAACAGAAGAATTTACAAACAATAACCAGGAGAAGGTGATAGGCAAAGTTGGTTTCAGTGTTCAATACCTCAATCAGGAAAGGACTGAGGCAGGTGGAACCTCATAAGTCTTATGGGAAAGTACAGTCACTTATATTGTACAATAATGGAGTTAGGTCTCATTATAGGAGGAGATTGCCTCCCAGTGGCAAAATTTTTCAGATTTCAACAGGAATTCTGATGATAGAAAATATTACAAAATCTGATAAAGACCCAATTCCCCAGGTCCTACCTTCTCTTGCTATTAAAGCCAACAATCAAAGAAGTCCCGCCTCAACTGCTTCCCTATGCCCAAAGATACTTTTCAGTGATACACACTGCAGACCAAGGCCCATGGTTTGGAAGTGAAATGACTCCTTCTCTTTAGATTCTCATCTCCTAGACATTCAGTGATTGAATAAATGCTCTTTTGGATAACAATATGTGCCTGGCACTTGTTGGCAGGACTGGATTATCCAATCAGGGTAATATATGCCTCAGAACAAGAGACTCATTTTAGAGCAACAGAGATGCAGCAATAGGCTTCTGACTATGAGAGCCATTGGTCTTACCACGAACCCCATTACCCAGAGGCAGTCATTGCATTAGGATACTGGAATGATCTGTTAAAGTCCCACCTGTGCCAGTATGGCACAATACCTTGCAGGGTTGGTGTGGCGAGCTGGCACGGCCATGGCATACTCAGCCCCACATTGGGCGCCTTCTGTGCCGAGCCAGCTCAGCCAGGTTCAGTGAGCCTGAGAGGGGGCGGTGAAGGATTGAGAAAAGACAGACCAGAGAATGAAAGCTGGATCTGGGTGGGAAGCTGCTTCTCTGATGGAGAGACAGTGACAACACCACAGACTACAAGCGTGTCTTTATTTTATAACCAGATTCCACGAGGCAAAGTAAGGCCATGGTCAAGATATTTACAACATTCTCGTGGGTTTCAATCCTACTCAATTACATGCACCTGAATTCTATCAAGCCCACATCACTCAGGCACGTGGGGCCACGTGTTCGGACCATAGGCTCAAGCTTACAACTATAGCTGTTGGCTATAATTGTGCTCGGAGGGCTCTGCCCTCCAAGCTGGGACTTGCACGTGGCCACGAGAGGACCGTGCCATCTCATTAGTCTGAGGCTTGAAGCTGTCCAAACACTGTAGCCGCTCTCCACAGGTTGGGTCTTATAATCCAAGATGTGGTATAGGCACTGGATTCACAGTTGACAGACAGGTAGTGCAATTTTTCCCTAATAACTAGAATTTGTGGGTGTGCAAACCAAGGTGTGAACATTCTCACCTTAACTCTCAATGACCCGCTTGTTGAATTTGGGTTCCCAATTCCCACAACCCTTGGGCTCTGCCAAGTTAAAAGCCCTAGTTCCCATAGGGGAATAGCTTCCAACAGGGAGTACAGTAAGGGTTCCATTGAACTTGTATTCCAATGAAGCTGTGACTACCACCTGGCTACTTTGGGGTCCTCATGCCAGTGAACTAGCAGAACACCAAAAGCAACAAGGAGTTATTGTGCTAATCAGGTCATTGACTGACCATGATTACTATGGTCAGATGCTACCACCAGGAAGAAAGATGTTTAGAACCCAGGGCCCAAGGGGTCAGGGGATTTATTTGGCCAACTCTTAGTACTACCAGGCTTTGCAAAAACTGTGAGTTGGAAATCACAGCAACCACAGCCTGACCAGAACAAAGCAAGCAAAGGTACAGATTCCTCAGAAACAAAGGTCTTGGTCATCTCAATAGGCAGGAATCCAAGACCAGCTGAAGTACCAGCCATAGATATTTAGAATACATGATCAGCTTCTTATTTCCGCCTGTCTCTTCTATTTTCTACCTATAGTTTCACTCTAACCCTTCAGGTGAGGAAGAACAGAGAAGCAAGAAGAGGGAACAAGATAAGGAAACTTCTAAATATCTGCCGTCAATAAGCTAGCTCTGCATTCTCTGCCTGAAGCCTAAAATGACTTTCTCTTGGCTTTTCAAAAACCTTGCATTGTTGGTGCCCTTCCCATTGTTTTTCACTCCATTCCCAGAATAAGCTTCTTCATTCTGACTACAGATTTTGTGGATCTAGCAGTTCATACATCTACTGTTTGTTGAGGTCTTATAGCTGCCATCCCACCTACTCTAAACCCACTACTGTATTTCTCCCCTGCCCACCAGCCTAAATCTGGTCCACAGGAAACACACACACAACACACACACACACACACACACACATTATTTGCCCAACAAACTCTGGAAGTACAGATCTGTCCCATCACAAAAGAAGCTTTCCTCTACTTTATAGCCAAAGCCACTATCCTAGCCTGTCACTCATCCCCCAGGCTTGTCCACAGTGTCCTACCCCACTCCCAGCTGCACAGGACAAAGGATACATATTAAGCTCTCTAAGTGGTTTTCATAAAGTCCCTCTTCTTCCTTTCTTCTGAATTGAGGTTGGGGGGCAGGTGAGTAGAGAAGAGATGACTAGCACAGCTCTCTCCAAAAAAACCTCCTCCCTGGAAATCCACTCATTTCCCTTCAATATGGGTGAGTCAGGAAATTGACTTTCCAGTCACAGACTTTACAATTTTACATCTCATTCTAGGACCTCACTCTGGAACAAATTCTCTATTGTATTTTGAATCCCCACATGTTGAATTAGTGAAATACGTTCAACATATTATTTCTTAGGTATATGTACAAATTGTGGATAGTTACACAGATAATCAATAATATACATTGCCTTAGAGAGTGAATGAGTAGGGAAGAATTACTAATGTTTTATTTATATATCTCTTTATCTTCTGATGTGTTATAATGAGCCTGTGTTCTATAGTAAAAAATTAGAACAGTATATGAAACAATAGACAGAGGACATCTGAGAAATTTAAATTATATGTACATATATATTTATTACAATTAGATCATAAGTCAAATATCAAAGTGTACTAAGTTATTTCTTATGTATCAAAAATGATTTTGATTATAAAGTAAAGCCTTAAGCATTCTGACTTGAGTTAACTTCATGAAAAAAAGTGTTTTATCTTTATCTTATATTTACATGTAATGCAGTTGATTGGCCTTTTAACTGGAAAATTTGAGTGAAAAAATAATCAAAATTACTGGAATCTCAAATTGAATTTGTTGAGGAATAGGGCAAGCATGCTTCAGTACTGTCTAAAAGAAAGAGAAAATAAACCTAGAGAGGTACATTGTCTTCTCAGTTTGAGCAGCACCTATATAAATGATAAAAGTGGTCTATATGATTAATTAAACCACATGCTACATCACTAGACTTACAGTCAGATATGGGCATTGTGCACATCCTATAAAACCACTAAAATGACAGTGGGGAAAGAGAAGAGGAGGGAAGATGAAAGATGAAACATATCAACAAAATGTGAGTAATAGAAAGCAGAGTTGAAATTGCTTAACTGAAAGGAGAAAGCTTAAACCTAATGCCTTGAAGGGATCAAAGCCAATAAAAATAAAATACTTGCAATTCACAGACCCTGGAAAGTCTGAGGACATGGAGACATCTCTGAAGGTACGGAGTAGACTGAAAACAAGAAGACTGCTTGGTAGCTGGATCCCCATATCATTTTACCCAAAAGCAAGGTTTATAAGTTGGAACACTAGCCAGTTTTTTGAGATCATAGGAACTGAGTAAATATGGGCACACTGAATGGTGAAAATTCCCTCAGTTCCTTCTCCAGGTCACATTCCGCACACTGGCAACCCAACTTACATCTTCAGGCAAAAGGTCTGAAACTGGCCAGCCCCAAAGCAACAAGCTACAGCTATAGGTGTTGGCATTTAAGAGACTTTCTAATCGAATTTACACATGTTGGAACAGTGAAAGTGTGTGAGTAGCATGGGGCTGAAGTGATAGTAACAGATTTATATCCTCTTCTTCCAAAGTAAAAAGTCAACAATAGTATCTAAAAAAAATAAAGAAATAGTAGTTCAAGCATGTTATTTACAAATATTATGGGTGTGTTGAGCACCACCGAAGACAATGGTAAGTGCTGTTGTCCATCACTGTGGTTTTTAAGAAGGAAACACAGCCAGGAGCAAGTCAGCTTCTCAAGAAGAACTAGGACCAACCATGTTATAGAAAGCTCACTCTCCATCATGCAGGCCTGGCTAAATATAACTCAGACTTCAATAGATCCATTAGAGATTAACACAGGCCATCAGAGGAGGTAAAGCTTTTGTGACAATTAACTATTGCTGCAGTAATGCTGTATAACAAATCAACCCAAAACTCAGTGATACACATTCACTTATACTCACACTTGTGGGACTCTAGGTCCACTGCAGTTTCAATTGCAATTTGGCCAATGTAGGTTTGGCCTAAGTGGCTCTGCTTCCAGCCATGTCTTCTGGGCTTGGTTCCAGGCTGTGAATCAGTTCCACAGGTCTCATTCTGGAACCCAGGCTCAGGGGCCATAGCTATCTGTCGCATGTTCAGGTCATGGTGAAGCACTTCCATGGACATTCCAAGTCTCTGATTGCATCATGCTAACTGGCATCTTATTGACCAAAACAAGTCATATGGCCAAGCCAGAATCAAAGGGTAGGGAGCAATTATTTGCCCACTATGCAGCCATGGCAAGGATGTGGATATATAACACCACCACAGCAGAGTGAAGAAATCATTGAAACTAATAATTCAATCTACCAAAGCACTCTTCATTATATCATTCATCATTCATCAAATGTGTTCTAATTTTGGTCTTTACTCCCACTACATTATTATGGTGGTTTGGCTATCTTGTAATATTCTCCAAACTCTAGTAAGAATATCTAGGACAAATAGCCAGAATTAATGGCTAAGTGTTCTTATTTGCTTCTTTAGTTTTATGCAATTATTCTAAATATTTTTACAAATTATTTTATTCAAAGAAATTTTATAAGCTCTCTCTTTTATGTAGTTAAGAATACAGGACATTGTAAAAAATGTTTAAGCCCAATTACAAGATGGCAGCTGACAGGATGGCAGTGAGGAAGAGAGTGTGAGTGAGTGAGGGAGCGAAATGGGATGTGTGGTGTCTGTGTGTGTGTCTGAGTGAGGGACAGCTAGATCTTGCAGAACCTTCAGGGGCTGGCAGACCGGGCTCGCATAGCCATGCAGCATCTGCTACTGCTATAATCTCTCCCGGAGCGCCAGCTCTCCCACAGAGGCCGCGCCATCTTCAAGGGGACAGCTGCTGTGACTGGGAGCCCAGCCTCACCTCCACCCGGGTGCTCTCAGACACCACCCAGGATCCTACAGCCACTTGGCCAGAGACCTGCTGCCAACCCATGAACACTGGGACTTAGCCTCCCCAGCTGAGAGTTCTGGAGGGTGCTCCCCTCCCCCGAGCCAGAGGCTTTAGTCCAGGCACCGCGACCCCCCTCACAAATAGCCAACACAGCAGCTCCAGGCTTCACGACCACATACGTGCCTACACAAACAGCCAAGCCTTGCCAAAACCGGTTTGGCTCAGTGGATAGAGCGTCGGCCTGCGGATTCAAAGGTCCCGGGTTCGATTCCGGTCAAGGGCATGTACCTGGGTTGCGGGCACATCCCCAGTGGGAGATGTGCAGGAGGCAGCTGATCGATGTTTCTCTCTCATCGATGTTTCTAACTCTCTATCTCTCTCCCTTCCTATCTGTAAAAAATCAATAAAATATATTAAAAAAAACAACAACAACAACAAAAAAAAAACAGCCAAGCCTTACACAGCAGCACAGGGCTCCGCGACCACACACTTGGGCAGTGTTTACTCCTTAGGCAGTCACGGGTGGCGGCTGCTCCTTGGGGGGGGGGGGGGGGTTCGCGAGGCGGCTGCTCCTCACACAGTCGCAAGTGGCGGCTGCTCCTCGGACAGTCACGAGTGGTGGCTGCTTATGGGGTGGCTGCTCCCCAGGCGGTTGTGGGGGGGAGGTGCTTGCAAGGAGGCTGTTCCTCATGTAGTCATGGGGCTCCTGCTCCTCACGTGGTCATGGGGCTGCTGCTCCTTGCGCAGTTGCAGGGCGGCTGCTCCTCACAAGGTTGTGGGGCATTTGCTCCTTGTGTGGTCACAGGTGCCAGCTGCTCCTGGGGGCGGCTAGCGGGGTGGTTGCTTCTTGTGCAGTTGAGCCTGGGTTATATTTAGCCAGGCCTGCATGATGGAGAGTGAGCTTTCTATAACATGGTTGGTCCTAGTTCTTCTTGAGAAGTTGACTTGCTCCTGATTGTGTTTTCTTCTTAAAAACCACAAACAGCATAGCCTTATGCAGCAACACAGGGCTCCAAGAGCGTGAGTATGAATAGCCGAGCCTTATGCAGCAGCCCAGGGCTCTGCGACCGTGTGCGCAAAAGCCGAATCTTACACAACAGTCCCGGGCACCAGGACTGCTGCAGCAGCTGTCACCTGTGACCACTGGAGGAGCAGCCACCACCCTCAAGACTCCCTGAGGAAAAGCCACCTGACCATGTGACCCACCACCAAACCTACTGCTGCAACCACCGGCCCCACGTGACTTGAAACCTAGATCCTTTGGTGAGAGCAAAAATGGGGAGACAGAAGAACAACCCCCAAAAGAAAGAAAAGGAATAATCTCCAGAAAATGAACTAAATGAAATGGAGACATGCAATAAGTCAGAAAAAAAGGATTCAGAATAAGGGTCATACCATTCATAAACTGTATGGATGAGAAAATAAAAAACCAATGGAAGAATCAGTAGGAAATAAAGAGTGATATAACTACAATAAAAAACAATATGGAACTTTCAACAGTAGAATAGGAGAAGCAAAGGACCAAATTATTGAATTAGAAGACAGGGAAGCAAAACACACCCAATCTGAACTGCAATTGGAGAAAAAAATCAAAAGACAGGAGGAGATCCAGAGGGAGCTTTGGGACAACATGAAATGAAGCAACATACATATATTAGGGGTACCACAATGACAAGAAGAAGAGCAAAGTTTAGAAAAACCTATTTGAGGAAATAATGTCAGAAAACTTCCCTGATTTGGGAAAGAAAAAAGTCACACAAGCACAGAGAGTCTCAAACAAGATGAACCCCAAAAGACCCACACCAAGACATGTCATTATTACAATGGCAAATGTTAACAACAAGGAAATAATCTTAAAGGCTGCAAGAGAGACACAGAAAGTTACCTACAAGGGATCTCCCATTAGATTATCAAATGATTTCTCAACAGAAACACATGAGGCCAGAAGGGAATGGAAGGAAGTATACAAAGTGATGCAAAGCAAGGGACTGAATCCAAGCATACTCTATACAGCAAGGTTATCATTCAAAATTGAGGGTGAAATCAGGAGCTTCACAGACAAAAAAAGGTTAAGGGAGTTTATCACTACCAAGCCAGCAATGCAAGAAACGCTAAAAGGACTGTTGTAAAAAGAAGTAGAAAGGGAAGAAGGAACACAGGCACAAAAAATAAAAATGGCTACAAACAAGTAACTATCAATAATAACTATAAATGTCAATGGCCTAAATGCTCCAATCAAAAGACAGCAAGTGGCTTGAATGGATAAGAAAACATGACCCATATATATGCTGTTTACAAGAGACCCACCTCAGAACAAGGGACTCGCACAGACTGAAAGTGAAGGGATGGAAAAATATCTTTCAAGCAAATGGAAATGAAAAAAGAGCTGGGGTAGCAATAATTATATCTGACAAAATAGACCTCAGAGTGAAGGCCATAACAAGAGATAAGGAAGGCCACTTCATAATAGTTAAGGGATTGATACAACAAGAGGATATAACTCTGGTAAACATATATACACCCAATGCAGGACACGCAAATACATAAAAAAACTGCTGGAAGATATCAAGGAAGAGATCAACAGCAATATGATCATAGTAGGGGACTTTAATACCCCTACTGACATCACTGGAAAATCTTGTAGACAAAATATCAGCAGCAAAGAAACAGCAATCCTAAATGACTCGCTAGATCAGATGGACTTAATTGACATCTTTAGAACATTTCAGCCCAAAGCCACAGAATATAGATTATTCTCAAGTGCACATGGGACATTTTCAAAGATAGACCACATATTGGGTCACAGACAAAGTCTCTCCAAATTCAAGAAGATTGAAATCATATCAAGCATCTTCTCAGATCACAATGGCATATTAGAAAGCAACTACAATAAACAATCAAAAAATTTCATAACACTTGGAGGATGAATACCATGCTATTTAACAATGATTGGGTTACCAAAGAGATCAAAGAAGAAATTAAAAACATCCTGGAAACAAATGACAATGAAAACACAACAATCCAGAACCTATGGGACACAGTGAATACAGTCCTGAGAGGGAAGTTCATAGCATTACCTCAAAAAACAAGAAAAATGGTAATAAATTATCTAACTCTACAACTTAAAGAATTAGAAAGAAAGCAACAAGAAAAGCCCAGAGTGAGCAGAAGGAAAGAGATAATAAAGATCAAAGTAGAAATAAATGACATAGAGACCAAAAACAAAACAAACAAACAAACAAAAAAAAACCCAAAAAACACAATACAAAAGATCAATGATACCAAGAGCTGGTTCTTTGAAAGGATAAAAAAATATTTATGAACCTCTAGCCAGGCTCACCAAGAAGCAAAGAGCGAGGACCCAAATAAACAAAATCAGAAATGAGGATTATCACAGCCAGTCTGCCTGGAGGTCAAATCCCTCTAGTATTAACTACAACAATCAAGGCTTAACTACAACAAGACTGTGCACAAAGACCACTAGGGGGTGTACCAAGAAAGCGTAAAAAATGTGGAGACAAAGAAACAGGACAAAACTATCAAGGGAGGATATTGAGTTCAGAACCACACTTTTGAGGTCTCTCAAGAGGCTTCTAGAGTCTGTCGATAAACTTGGTGAGATGTACAGGAAATCTAATGAGACCCTCGATGGTGTGCTAAAGGACCATCTAGAAAGTAAGCATACACTGACTGAAATAAAGAATATTATACAGACTCCCAACAGCAGACCAGAGGAGCGCAAGAATCAAGTCAAAGATTTGAAATGCGAAAAAGCGAGAAACACCCAACCCGAAAAGCAAAATGAAAAAAGAATCCGAAAATACGAAGATAGTTTAAGGAGCCTCTGGGACAGCTTCAAACGTACCAACATCAGAATTATAGGGGTACCAGAAGATGAGAGAGAGCAAGATATTGAAAACCTATTTGAAGAAATAATGACAGAAAACTTCCCCCACCTGGTGAAAGAAATAGACTTACAGGTCCAGGAAGCCCAGAGAACCCCAAACAAAAGGAATCCAAAGAGGACCACACCAAGACACATCATAATTAAAATGCCAAGAGCAAAAGACAAAGAGAGAATCTTAAAAGCAGCAAGAGAAAGAAACTCAGTTACCTACAAGGGAATACCCATACGACTGTCAGCTGATTTCTCAACAGAAACTTTGCAGGCCAGAAGGGAGTGGCAAGAAATATTCAAAGTGATGAATACCAAGAACCTACAACCAAGATTACTTTATCCAGCAAAGCTATCATTCAGAATTGAAGGTCAGATAAAGAGCTTCACAGATAAGAAAAAGCTAAAGGAGTTCATCACCACCAAAGCAGTATTATATGAAATGCTGAAAGGTATCCTTTAAGAAGAGGAAGAAGAAGAAAAAGGTAAAGATACAAATTATGAACAACAAATATGCATCTATCAACAAGTGAATCTAAGAATCAAGTGAATAAATAACCTGATGTACAGAATGAACTGGTGATTATAATAGAATCAGGGACATAGAAAGGGAATGGACTGACTATTCTTGGGGGGAAAAGGGGTGTGGGAGATGTGGGAAGAGACTGGACAAAAATCGTGCACCTATGGATGAGGACAGTGGGTGGGGAGTGAGGGCGGAGGGTGGGGTGGGAGCTGGAAGGAGGGGAGTTATGGGGGGGAAAAAAAGAGGATCAAATGTAATAATCTGAACAATAAAGATTTAATAAAAATAAAAAAAGAAAGAAATGAAAGAGGCAAAATAAAAACAGACCCCACAGAAATACAAAAGATGGTAAAAAAAAAAATACTATGAACAATTCTACTCCAACTAACTAAACAACCTAGAGGAAATGGACATATTCCTAGAAAAATACGACTTCCAAAACTCAATAGAGAAGAACCAAAAATCTCAACAGACCCATAACTAAGTAGAAAATTGATGCAGTCATCAAAAAGCTTCCAGCAAACAAAAGTCGGGGGCACATGGCTTCACAGGTGAGTTTTACCAAACATTCAAAGAAGAAATAAAACCTATCCTTCTCAGACTATTCCAAAAAAATTAAAGAGGAAGTAACACTTCCAAGCTCATTCTATGAAGCCAGCATTACCCTAATCCCAAAACCAGATAAAGACACTAACAAAGAAAGAAAATCACTGGCCAGTATCCCTGATGAACATAGATGCTAAAATCCTCAACAAAATTTGAGCAAATCAGATCTAGCATTACATTAGAAAGATCATGCACCATGACCAAGTGGGGTTTATTTCAGGGATGCAAGGCTGGTACAATATCTTCAAATCAATAAACGTGATACATCACATAAACAAATTGAGAAATAAAAATCACATAGTCATATCAATTGATGCAGAAAACGCATTTGACAAAATCCAGTACCTTTTCTTGATAAAAACCCTCAGCAAAGTGGGAATAGAGGGATTATACCTCAACATAACAAAAGACTTATATGACAAACCTATGGCCAACATCATACTCAATGGGCAAAACTAAAACCATTTCTCCTAAGAACAGGAACAAGACAGGGAATGCTCACTTTCACCACTACTGTTTGACAGTACTGTAAGTGCTAGCCATAGCAATAAGACAAAAAGAAAAATTAAAGGCATCCAAATTGGAAAAGAAGAAGTAAAATTGTCATTTTTCACAGATGACATGATATTGTACATAGGAAACCCTAAAGACTCCATCAAAAAACTACTAGAACTAATAAATGAATTCGGCAATGTAGCAGGATACAAAATTAACACCCAGAAATCTCTGGCTTTTTTATACACCAGTAATGAACTCACAGAAAGAGAAACTAAAAAAAAATCCCATTTTTTAAAAAAAATCCTATTTACCATTGCAAAAAAAATTAAAGATACCTAGGAATAAATTTAACTAAGGAGGTAAAGGACCTGTATTCAGAAAATTACAGGACGCTGAAAAAAGAGATAGAGGAAAACATAAACAAATAGAAGAATATACCGTGTTCATGGATTGGTAGAATCAACATCATTAAAATGTCCATACTACTAAAAGCAATAGATTCAATGAAATCCCCATTAAAATACCAACGGCATACTTCAAAGATCTAGAACAAACTCTCCAAAAATTCATCTGGAATAAAAAAAGACCCCGAATAGCTGCAGCAATCTTGAGAAAGAAGACCAAAGTTAGAGGGATCATAATACAAGATATCAAGTTATACTACAAAGCCACTGTTCTCAAAACTGCCTGGTACTGGCACAAGAACAGACATATAGACCAATGGAACAGAACAGAGAACCCAGAGATCAACCCAAGCCATTATGCTCAATTAATATTTGACAAAGGAAGCAAGAGCATACAATGGAATCAAGATAGTCTCTTCAATAAATGGTGTTGGGAATATTGGACAGATACATACAAAAAATGAAACTAGACAACCTACTTACACCTTACACAAAAATAAACTCAAAATGAACAAAAGACTTACACATAAGATGGGAAACCATAAAAATCCTAGAAGAAGCCATAGGCAGCAAAATAGCAGACATTTGTCGTAGCAGTATCTTTACCGATACAGCTCCTAGGGCAATAAAAACTAAGGAGAAAATAAACAAATGGGACTACATCAAAATAAAAAGCTTCTGCACAGCAAAAGAAACCATAAACAAAACAACAAGAAAGCCCACTGCATGGGAGAACATACTTGCCAATGTTATCTTCGATAAGGTTTAAACTCCAAAATTTATAGTGAACTCATGCAACTTAACAAAAGAAAGATAAACAATCCAATCAAAAAATGGGCAAAGGACCTAAATAGACACTTTTTAAAAGAGGATATACAGAATTCCAAGAGACATATGAAAACATGCTCAAAGTCACTAATCATCCCAGAGATGCTAATCAAAACAACAATGAGGGACCATCTCACACCTGTCAGAATGGCTAGCCTCAACCAATCAACAAAGACAAGTGCTGGCGAGGATGCGTAGAAAAAGGAACCCTCTTGCACTGCTGGTGGAAATGCAGACTGGTGCTGCCACTGTGGAAATAGTATGGAGTTTCCTCAAAAAACTAAAAATGGAACTTCTATTTGACCCAGTGATCCCACTTCTAGGAATATATCCTAAGAAAACAGAAACACCATTCAGAAAGGATATATGCACCCCTATGTTCATAGCAGCACAATTTACAATAGCTAAGATTTGGAGCCAGCCTAAGGGCCCATTATCAGATGATTGGATTAGAAAACTGTGGTACATCTACACAATGAAATACTACACTGCTGTAAAAAAGAAGAAATTCTTACTATTTGCAACAGAATGGATGGAACTAGAGAGCATTATGTAAGCGAAATAATCCAGTCAGAGAAAGATAAATATCACATGATCTCACTCATTTGTGCAATATAATGAACAACATAAACTGAGGAACCAAAGTAGAACCAGAGTCATAGAAGCATCGAACAGACTGTCCAACCTATGAGGGAAGGCGGGGTGTGAGGGGGTAAGAGATCAATCAAAGGACTTGTATGTATGTGTTTGAGCAAAACAAATGGACACAGATGGGAGGAGGAGATGAGGGCACATGCTGGGGCTGGGGGCAGCTGGGGAGAGGTCAGTGGGGGGGAAAGGAGACTTTTGTAATACTTTAAACAATAAAGGATTTAAATTTAAAAAAATCTTTAAGCCCATTTTATGTCAAATAGCACTTCATCCCTGTTCTGGATTTTAAAAGTAGAAGCTCAAAGCAAAATACACTGGAATGTAGAGAAAGTTATTTGACATAGAAAATGTGTAGTCTAGCCAAGAAGCGATTACTTCAGAAATCCTCATGGAGAATAAAGGATTTAATGTGAGATTTGATATTTTGGAAAAACAAACTGAGGATTAATAATATCCGGGTGATGTCTCCCAATAACACCAAAGAAAACAGTGAAGATATCTTAAAAGAATGGTTTCCAGATGCCTGGTAAACCTTGTGTCTCTACCAAATGAGAACATGGCTAAGGAAAGATATTACTTATTTTGAGAATAGAAGCATTCTTTGGGTGAGTAGTAGTATTTTGCACTTCAACTTTGTACTATTATTAAAAAGATAAAAACCAAGAACATTATTATTTTCAAATAATGAAATGATAGATATAATTGTTTACAATGGAAATCAGTTTTACCATTCAGTGTGATTTATATTTGTAAGAAATAAATTAGGGTTTTATGTGAGATTATTTGTCTATTTAATTGAGTGGAATATATCTCAAAGTCTTGTAAAGTTGATGATTTCTTTCACATATGAACATTTTCAGATACATAAATTTTAGAAAGAATGTGGAATCTAGAAATTGACTTCCTGTAAACCATCCACACCCACATACCCTTTGGGAAGAGTTCATGAATTCCCTAGTTGGGAAACCACTTACTTGGTTCATTGATAGAGCTTCCCATACTCCTGTGCTCTTCTAGGACTAGGGCCACTCCCGCTGATATACTTGAGAATGGATTTGCACCAATAAAAATGTCCCAGAACCTATTAGCTTTCAGAGTTCCAGTCACAAAGAGCATTTAGCAAGGTCACGGGCTTTGGTTTTCCATATTGAAGTCTTCCTTTGACTTTCTCTGTGTGTAATTTTCTTTTCCTCATAATATTGCCTGATAAGTGTTTGTGCTTGAGCAGTTTTTCTCTGGTTCTTGTCACTAGGTTGAAAAACAACAGCAGAAGCAGGAAAAGAACTAGTACCCAGGGATCATAAAGAGATTGTAGTCATATATTATAGAACAGAAATTAGAACCTGTGCATTCTCTAAGGGATATTCCACTTAATTAATTAAATTTCCTATAGAATACAAATGGACCATGTAGCAGTTTCCACTGATATTAAGTGTTTGAAATAGAAAAAAAGGAAGTCTAAATGAACCAAATTAATCTTCTATTTCCTTCCTAACTAGCAAATCAGCAGAGACTAAGAGACAGAAGCATAGATGAATAAACCATATGCAATATACTGCCAGTTGTCATTTTGGGGAACTATTTTTTCTGTCGTTTTGATTACCTAAAAGTTATAATAACATCACAGGAACACTTTGGGATTAGGAAAACCATGATGACTTCCCCACCTCCTTTGCAAAAGTGTCTACTTCCTTAATTTCCACAAACTCATTCTAGCCAAGATTAGGTTTCTGGTGTAAGAAACAGAATGGTGGCTGACAGAAGACAGAAATGTATTACAATGGTCAGGAGTGAGACTATAAGGTCTGCAGCAGTGGTTCTACTCTGCAAACTCTGGAGGGACCCAGGCTCCTCCACTGCGCAGGGCCCACATTTCCAAGATCTGTTCCATCTCCAGCCATCATGACTGCAATCCATCCAACAGGAAGGAGGAAAACATGAAGAAAAGAGGCAAAGGACATGCACTGGCTTTTTTTTTTTTTTTTTTTAAGGAAATTACCACACTACAATACTACTTACATCTCACTGGCCAAAATTGATAATACAGAAAATTTTTGCTTTTTATATTTTGAATAGGTCCATAGAAATTTAAATGTGTTGTATTTTCATAGGGTTTGACCATCTATACTAATAATAGCCTAGGTCAGTGGTCGGCAAACTGCGGCTCGAGAGCCACATGTGGGGCAGGGCTGATGGGGGGGGAGTTGTGGCGCCAACCCCTGTCACACACAGAGCCTGCCGATCAGGGGGTTGGGGCGCTGTCCACTGTCAGGAACAGAGCAATCCCTATCAGAATTATATTTCCCTCTGAAATAATATGCTATTATGGTCAGGCATGTAAGTTCTTTCCTTAACTTCTTAAAACATTAATGTTGCCGTTTTATGTAGTCATCATTTTATATTGTTTACTAGAGGCCCAATGCACAAAATTTGTGCACGGGTGCAGTCCCTAGGCCTGGCCAGCGATCAAAGCATGAGTGTCTGGTGGGGAAGGGCAGGTCCGAGCTGACCTCTGGGCCCCGTGCGGCCCCCTCCGCCTGAGTCACAGCCCCCGAGTCCCCACATGGAGATGTGGTAAGCGTGGCTGGACGCCGGCAGGCTGGGGCTCAGCTTGGGCCTCTGGGCCACCCAGCAGCACTGCATGGAAGCCGGGCAGGCAGCAAGCTCTCTCCCAGCGAGCCTTGCACACCGGTTCATGTGTGAACACCCAGGGAACCCGACAGGCCCCAATGGTCCCAGTGGCTGTGGCCCAGCTCACCCAGAAGACTCTGTGCGGGTGCGGGGCGGGCTCCTGGTGGGCTCCCAGCACCTGAGCACAGGCGCTTCCCCAGCATGTGAGCCCTGGCGTCCTAGGGGAGGGTAGCAGAGCAGTGAGAGCAAGCTCAGCAGGCACTCCGCATTCTCACCGCATTTCTGTTCCCATCACCTCCACCACCAGGTAGCCAGTGAGAGGTCACAGTGTGTCACCGATGCCCGCCATGTTCTGTGCTGCCCTCTGGTGGTCAGAACACATCATAGCGAGCAGTCGAACTCCTGGTCTCCAGGTCAAACGACCCCCTGAGGGGAAAATTTGCATATTAGGCATTTATTGTATAGGATATTTATCCATATATTTAGCATTTCTCTGTTCTCCATTCTTTTTTTATTCTTTATTGATTAAAGTATTACATAAGTCTCATTTTCCCCCCATTGACCTCTCCTCAGCCGATCCCACCCCCAGTACATGAACTCACCCCCCTACTGTCTATGTCCATTGGTTATGCTTATATGCATACATACAAGTCCTCTGGTTGATCTCTTACCCAAGCCCTCCCACGCCTTCCCTCTTATGTTGGATGGTCTGTTTGATGCTTCTGTGACTCTGGCTCTCTTTTTCTTCAACAGTTACTGTTGTTCATTATATTGCCC
>NW_005871716.1:230736-240455 GCF_000147115.1 Myotis lucifugus | reverse complement strand
CGATCAGGCAGGCAGGCAAGCAGTTAGTTGTGATCAGGCTGGCAGGCAAGTGGTTAGGGGCAATCAGGAAGGCAGAGGTGGTTAAGGGTGATCAGGCAGGCAGGTATGCAGTTAGGTGCTATCAGGCAGGCAGGTGAGTGGTTAGGGGTGATCAGGCAGGCAAAGGCGGTTAGGGGTGATCAGGCAGGTGTCAAGTGGTTAGGAGTGATCAGGCAGGCAGAGGTAGGGGCAATCAGGCAGGCAGGCAGCGTGGTTAGGGGTGATCAGGCAGGCAGGCAGAGGTGGTTAGGGGCTATCGGGCAGTCAGGCGAGTGGTTAGGGGCAATGAGGCTGGCACACAGAATGGTTAGGGGTGATCAGGCAGTTAGGCAGGCAAGCGGTTAGGAGCTAGCAGTCCCAGATTGCGATAGGGATGTCCGACTGCCAGCATCAGACATTCCCTGAGTGGGCCTGGATTGCAAGAGGGTGCAGGCCAGGCTGAGGGACCCCCCCCCCTCAAACCCCGTGCATGAATTTTGTGCACCGGGCTTCTAGTTAAAAAATAAAAGAGGGAAATTAAAAAATGGTGGCAGAGTACATGGAAACTCAGAGACATGCTCCTGGGACCAAACTGGAATTACAACTAAAATACAGAAGAACCACCATGTAAAATCAACTGAAGATAAGCTGGATATAACCCAGATAACCAAGGATGGAAAGTGGACCAATAGGAAGGGCAGAGGCATGAAAGGCCTGGCTGGGCTCTCACAGACATTAGCTGAAGTTTCAGAGAAATATTTCAGCTGTAGGGGGTTGCCATTTAAAACTCTGGGGTCTAATGCCCAAGCTGGGCCCCCTAGCAGAGAGCACCAGAACTGAGCAAGGTGCCCACATACATCTGGCTATGAAAACAGCAGGGTTGCTATCTGCCAGGGAGAGATGTTTGGAAATCCAGGTACTCTCTTAAAGGGCCAATGTACAAAATTCCATCTGCAGCCACTCACCTTGTGCTCCAGGAGAGGGAATGCAAAGTGGACTGGAGTTGTGTGAGCAGAAGCCAGGATCAGAGACTCTGGATTAGAGCTCAGAAGGCAGAGACCCTGGTTTCCTGTGCTGAGTCATTCTCTCATGCTGCGGAGGTCATCTTTCTCAGGCAAATCTGTGCTATCCTGACCTTTTTACCTGGGAGAAAACAGTTGACCCACCCTATTGGGAAAATCCCCTGCCACACCCTGTGGAGTTTCTAAGGCCCATTAAAAGAATAGGAATAACAATTAGACTCCAGGCAGAAGCAATTGTCCCACCCTGTTGGAAACCTCTCAACCCACCTGCGGATGATTGCCTGAGGATACTCCTGACTGAAACCAATCAGTAGGCAGGCAGAGTTGGTGCTCTGAAGGCTTTAAGTCTTTGCCTGATCTAATTAGTCAGAAATAGCAGTTTGGGTCCCTGCCACAGACACCATCCCAGACTGCTCAGCGAGGCAAAAGCCAGCAGGACCCCAAGCACCTGCAGGTGACACCTGCAAACCAGCCCCATGGGGAAAGGATGTACAGCCCAGAACAGGATCAATCATGGTGTGAGACTTAAGGCAGACCTAGCCTCTGGGCTAAGGAGTCCCCAACCCCTGGACAGCTGGCATGAAAACATTGGGTTTGAACCTCACTAGCAGCAAGTTGGAACCTCCCTCAAATGGGACATCAACAATCAAATCCCCATTACAACAGGAGAGCCCAAATAACTCACACAAGGGGCATTCCTAGAGCTTCAGTTCAAGTGAACAAAGAGACTACACCACTGGACCCCTCAAGACTGTTTCTACATCCAACAAAGATTGAGAGGCATAGCAGTTCTATCTAACCCATAGAAGTAAATATAAGAGACAGCTAAAATGGGGAGACAAAGAAACAGTCCCCAAATGAGAGAAAAGAAGGAGTCTTCAGAGAAAGTACTAAATGAGATGGGGGCAAGCAACCTATCAGAAATAGAGTTCAAAGCAATGGTTATAAAGATGCTTAAGGAACTAAGTGCAAATTACAACAGCATGAGAAGGGAAATAGAGGCCATTAACAGGAACCAGACAGAAATGAAGAATGATATATATGACATGAAGAACATACTGGAAGGAATTAAAAGTAGATTGGATGAAGCAGAGGACCGAATCAGTGATTTGGAAGACAAGGTAGAAATAAATATCCATCCAATTAGAGCAGCAAATAGAAAAAAAAAGAATTAAAAAGCAGGAAGGTAGCTTAAGGGAGCTCTGGGACAACATGAAATGTAACAACATCGCATTGTAGGAATGCCAGAAGGGGCAGATGGTGAGCAAAGAACAGAGAATCAGTTTAAAGAAACAATGACAGAAAACTTCCCCAACCTGGTGAAGGAAAATGTCACACAACTTCAGGGGGCACAGAGAGTCCCAATCAAGATTAACCCAGAGAGACCCACACTAGACATACCACAATTAATATGGCAAATGTTAAAGACAAAGAATCTTAAAAGCAGCAATAGAGAAATTACATACAAAAGAGTTCCCACTAACATGTCAATTGACTTCTCAAGAGAAACACTTTAGGCCAGAAGGGAGTGGCATGAAATACTCGAAGTAATGAAAATCAAGGGCCTAAATCCAAGACTACTGTATCCAGCAAGGCTATCATTTAAAATTGAAGGTGAAATAAAAAGCTTTCCGGACAGAACAAACTGTAGATTTCAACTCCTCGCATACATAAGGGATACACTCAAGAAGCAGAATCAGGTTCGGAGGAAGCCGGAGCCGGACCCGGCCGGGCTGGCGACATGGAACTGCTGTACCAGCAAACACACAAGCAGGTCCACCAGATCCAGTCTCACATGGGACGCTGGGAGACGGCAGACAAGCAGTCTTTGCACTTAGTAGAAAACCAAATCCAAGCAAGCCTACCAGATATTCAGCCACCAAGAATGCCTGGAGATTTTGTCCAGCAAGGAGCTGCCCAACAAAAGACAGAATGCCAAACTTCGTGTTGACCAGTTAAAGTATGATGTCCAGCACCTGCAGACTGCTCTCAGAAACTTCCAGCATTGGCAATACGCAAGGGAGCAGCAGGAGAGACAGCGAGAGGAGCTTCTGACTCGCAA
This sequence comes from Myotis lucifugus, assembly GCF_000147115.1. NCBI lineage: Eukaryota > Metazoa > Chordata > Mammalia > Chiroptera > Vespertilionidae > Myotis > Myotis lucifugus. The sequence goes on along the minus strand of NW_005871716.1, from coordinate 237,353 downwards.
CTTCACCCCCAACGTGGGATGCGGTGCCCCCTGTGAGGCTGCAACGGCCCCTGTGAGGCTGTGACGGCCCCTGCAAGCTGCGGCGGCCCCAGCGAGGCTGCGACGGCCCCTGTGAGGCCGAGACGCCCCAGTGAGGCTGAGACGGCCCCTGCGAGGCTGCGCGGCCCCCTGGGAAGCCAAAAAAATACCATATAATCTCACTCATTTATGGATAATAAAGACCATTATAAACTGATGAACCAAAAAAAAAAAGCTTTCCAGACAAAAAAAAGGTTAAAGCAGTACATTAACACCAAACCATCAATGCAAGAAATGTCAAAGGACTGCTCTAAGAAGAGAGAGATAGGATCTTAGGCATAAAGAAAATTAAAATGGCATTAAATAAATACCTATCAGTAATAACCTTAAATGTAAATGGATTAAATGCTCCAGTCAAAAGACATAGCATGACTGAATGGATAAAAAAAACATGACCCATACATTTGCTGTGTACAAGAGATCCACCTCAGAAGAAAGGATACATGTAGACTGAAAGTAAAGGGATAGAAAAATATGTTCCATGCAAATGGAAAGGAAAAAAAAAGCTGGAGTAGCGCTATTCATATCAGACAAAATAGACTTCAAAACAAAGGCCATCACAAGAGACAAAGAAGGCCACTTCATAATACTAAAGGAAATGATTCAACAAGAAAATATAACCTTTGTAAAGATAAATGCACCCAATATAGGAGTACATAAAAAAACTCTTGATGGACTTTAAGGGAGAGATTGCGAGCAATACAGTCATAGTGGGGGACTTTAACACCCCATTGGCATCATTGGATAGATCTTCCCAGGCAAAAAATTAACAAGAAAGCAGAGGCCTTAAATGACACACTAGATCAGATGGATCTAACTTATCTTTACAGAACATTTCACCCCAAACCAACAGAATATACATTCTTCTCAAGTTCACATGGAAAATTCTCAAAGGTAGACTACATGTTAGGGCACTAAACAAGTCTATACAAATTCAAGAAGGTTGATGTAATACCAAGCATCTTCTAAGATCACAATGACATGAAACTAAAAATCAACTCTAAAACACTCAAATACATGGAGGCTAAATAGCATGTTATTAAACAATAAATTTGTTACCAATGAGATCAAGCAAGAAATTAAAAACTTCCTGGAAACAAATGAAATGAACACACAACCACCCAAAACCTATGGGACATGGTGAAAGCAGTCCTGAGAGGGAAGCTCATAGCAGTACAGGCCTACCTCAAGAAACAAGAAAAAGGACTGATAAATTATCAAACCTTATCCTATATAATAAAAGCCTAATATGTTAAGTGTCCAGTAGTCCGGTCAGCTGTTCAACCAATCAAAGCATAATATGCTAATGATATGCTAAGGCTGTTCAACCGCTCACTATGATGGGCACTGACCACCAAGGTGCACATGTTCTGACCAATAGGTTAGCTTGCTGCTGGGGTCCAGCTGATTGGGACTGAGTGAGATGGGCCAAACACACCCTGGAGCCCTCCCATGTCCCTCCCCAGCCCCGATCATGCACTGGTGGGATCCCTCTCTGGGGATGTTGGAGAGCCAGTTTCAGCCCGATCCAACAGGCCAGGCCGAGGAACCCCACTGCGTGCACCAGGCCTCTAGTAACTAAATAAACTAGAAAGAGAACGACAAGAAAAGCCCAAAGGAAGTAGAAGGAAGTAAATAAAGATCAGAGCAGAAATAAATGACATAGAGACTGAAAAAACAGTACAAAAGATTGATAATTCCAAGAGCTTGTTCTTTGAAAAGATAAACCAGATAGATGAACTTGTAGCCAGACTCATTAAAAAACAGAGAGGAACCAAATAAATAAAATCAGAAATGAAAGGCGATATAACAACAGACACCACAGAAATACAAAGGATTGTATTGGTAAGCAAATACTATGAAGAACACTATGCCAACAAACTGGATAACCTGGGTAAAAGGGAAAAATTCCTAGAAACATACAGTCTTCCAAAACTCAATCAAGAAGAATCAGAAAACTTGAGTAGGTCGATAACAACTGATGAAATTGAAGCAGTAATTAAAAAACTTGCAGCAAACAAAAATCCTGGACCAGAAGGATTTAAAGGTGAATTTTACCAAACATTCAAACAACTAACATCTATCCTCCTCAACTATTCCAAAAAAAGTCAAGGGAAGGGACCACTGCCAAGCTCTTTTTACAAAGCCAGCATTATCCTAATTCCAAAAACAGAAAAAGACACTACAAAGAAAGAAAATTACAGACCAATATCCCTGATGAATACAGATGCTAAAATCCTAAACAAAATATTAGCAAATCAGATCCAGCAATATATTGAAAAGATCATACACCATGATCAAGTTGGATTTACTTATTCCAAGGATGCAAGGTTGGTACAATATTTGCAAATCAATAAATTTGATACATCACTTAAACAAATTCAAAATAAAAATGACCATATTATATCAATATATGCAAAAAAAGCATTCAACAAAATCCAGCACCCTTCTTTGATTAAAAACTCTCAGTAAAGTGGGAATAGAGGTATCATACCTGAATATAATAAAGGCCATATATGCCGAACGTACAGCCAACATAATACTCAATGGGAAAAAACTAAAACAATTTCCCCTAAGAACAGGAACAAGAAAGGGATGTTGGCTTTCACCACTCTTATTCAACATAGTACTGGAAGTCCTAGCCACAGCAATTAGACAAAAAGAAGAGAAAAAAAATGCATCCAAATTGGGAAGGAGAACGTAAAACTGTCCGTATTCGCAGATGACATGATATTGTACATAGAAAACCCTAAAGATGCCACAAGGAAACTACTACAAATTAATAAATAAATTTGGCAAGGTAGCAAATCAACATCCACAAATTGATAGCATTTTTATACACCAATAATGAACTCTCAGAAAGAGAAACTAAAAAAGCAATCCCTAAGAACCAAGATGGTGGCATAGGTAAACACCTGTACTTGCTGCCTCCCACAACCATATAAAAATTACAACTAAAATACAGAACAACTATCATCCAGAACCGTGGGAAAGCTGGCTGAGTGGAAGTACCACAACTAGAGAGGTACCGGTAAAGAAGAAAGGGCATTGAGACTGGTAGGAGATGTGGAGGTGCAGAGGTGCGGAATGGGCTGGCACCCAGGTGTGCCGCTTTTTTAATCGGGAGGGAGTTACAAGCTCCTGCTTGCTCTGAGCCCCAGTGCCAGGCGAGACTTTGGGGGACCCAGACACATATGGGGAGAAACTGGACTGTCTGGCATCGGGGCAGGAACGTGGGGGCGGCTTTATTCCAGACGGAGGTGTTTGCAACAGTCATTGTTCCTGAGCTGAGACCTCCCTGGTGCAGGGCTGACTGGCAGCCATTGCTGTTTGCTCCACCTAGAGATTCCCTGAGACCCCGCCCCACCCAATTTACAGCCCCACATGAGATGTGCTCAGCGGCTTTTGCATATGAATGGCCAGTCCTTTCTCAGTCTAGAACCTGTCAAACTGCAGCTGGATCAGGGAGCCCAAAAGCTATCAAAAGAAGGCAAAGGCCAGCACTGCAGCAACCTGCCTTGCTTCACAGCTGGGCTTCATCTGGGCACCTCCAAACCCCATGCAAAGAGGAGGAATCTGCAGATCTCTCTGTAGCTCCTGCTGGGTGGCCCCAGGCAGTGGCTGACTTTGCACCTCCTTGGAGATCCAAGAGCCAGTGTACCCAGTGGTCAGTGTGAGACCATACCAGATTACAACTCTTCACATCCATAAGTGACACACTCAAGGGGCAGACTCAGTGAGCACCAAAGCCCCACTGAAGCAAGTCCTGCCCCATAAGGGTATCTCCTGCACAGCAGCTCTTCCATTGTAAACACAGCTGGTCCTCACAGCCAATTGGCCTGGAGGTCAATTCCTCCCAGTGATACCAACAGCAATCAGTGCTCAACTACAACAAGACTGTGCACACAGCCCACAAAGGGGTGCACCAAGAGTGTCCACCTCAGGTGATTGGGGAGGCTGAGCCACTGGGCCCTATAGGATACCTACTCTATCAACTCAAGGAGACTTAGCAGCTACCCATTACCTAGAAACAAATACAGGGAAGCAGCCAAAATGCAGAGACAAAGAAACATGTCACAAATGAAAGAAATGGAAGAAAGCAAACTACTGGATATAGAGTTCAAAACCATGGTTATAAGGTTACTCAAGAATCTTCTAGAAACCTCCAAGGAACTTAGTGAGTCTTTCAAGGATCTTAGTGAAAATGCCAAAAAAAATTGAAAAGGACCAGTCAGAAATTAGGCATACACTGACTGAAATAAAAATAATATACAGAGATCCAACAGCAGACTAGAGGATCCCAAGAAGCAAGTCAAAGATTTGAAATACGAGGAATCAAAAAACACCAGAAGAGCAAAAAGAAAAAAGAATCCAAAAATATGCAGATAGTGTAAGGAGCCTCTAGGACAACTTCAAGCGTACCAATATCCAAATTATGGGGGTGCCAGAAGAAGAGAGAGAGCAAGATATTGAAAACCTATTTGAAGAAATAATGACAGAAAACTTCCTCTACCTGGTGAAAGAAATAGACTTACAAGTCCAGGAAGTGCAGAGAACCCCAAACAAAAGGAATCCAAAGAGGACCACACCAAGACACATCATAATTAAAATGCCAAGAGCAAAAGACAAAGAGAGAATTTTAAAAGCAGCAAGAGAAAAACAGTCAGTTACCTACAAGGGAGTACCCAAACGACTGTCAGCTGATTTCTCAACAGAAACTATGCAGGCCAGAAGGGAGTGGCAAGAAATATTCAAAGTGATGAATACCAAGAACCTACAACCAAGATTACTTTACCCAGCAAAGCTATCATTTAGAATTGAAGGTCAGATAAAGAGCTTCACAGATAAGAAAAAGCTAAAGGAGTTCATCACCACCAAACCAGTATTACATGAAATGCTGAAGGGTATTCTTTAAGAGGAAGAAGAAGAAAAAGGTAAAGATAAAAAATTAGGAACAACAAAGTGATAACAATTACATATCTATCAACAAGTGAATCTAAAAATCAGATGAATAAAAAGTCTGATAATCAGAATAAACTAGTGAATGTATTAGAATCAGGGGCATGAAAATGGAGTGGATGACACTTCTTGGGGGAAAGGGGGTGAGGGGGCTGCGGGATGAGATGGGACAAAGATCTTATATGCATGTATGCAGTACCTATGGACGTGAACAGTGGGGTGGTGAGGGCCTGGGGTGGGGTGGGAACTGGGTGGAGGGGAGCTATGGAGGTAAATTAGAGGGACATGTGTAATAATCTGAACAATAAAGATTTAAAAAATAATAATAAAATAAAAAAGCAAAACCAATTACCGCTGCAACAACAACAAATAAGATACCTAGGAATAAACTTAACCAAGGATGTAAAAGACCTGTACTTGGAAAACTACAGGACGTTGAAAAAAGAAAGAGAAGAAGATACAAACAAATGGAAGCATACACCACGTTCACGGATTGGAAGAATTAACATCATTAAAATGTCGATACTACCCAAAGCAATCTACAGATTCAATATAATTCCTATTAAAATACCAAAAGCATACTTCACAGAGCTAGAACAAATACTCCAAAAACGTATATGGAACCATAAAAGACTCTGAAAGCTGCAGCAATCTTGAGAAAGAAGAACGAAGTAGGAGGGATCACAATACCGGATATCAAAGTATACTACAAAGCCATTATAACCAAAACAGCCTGAGGCTGGCACAAGAACAGGCATATGGGCTAGTGGATCAGAACAGAGACCCCAGAAATTGACTCAAGCCATTATCCTCAATTAATATTTGACAAAGGAGGCAAGAACATACAATGGAGTAAAGACAGAATCTTCAACAAATGATGCTGGGAAAACTGGACAGACACATGGAAAAAAATGAAACTAGACCACCAACTTATACCATACACAAGAATAAACTTAAGGTGAATAAAATACTTAAATATAAGGCATGAAAGCATAAAAATCTTAGAAGAAAACATGGGCAGTAAAATCTCAGACACCTCATGCAGCAATATGTTTATGGATACATCTAGAGCAAAGAAAACTAAGGAGAAAATAAACAAATGGGACTACATCAAAATAAAAAGCTTCTGCACAGCATAAGAAATCACCATTAAATTTAAAAGGGAAGCCATTGAATGGAAGAACATATTTGCCAATAATACATCTGATAAGGGGTTAATATCCAAAATATATAAAGTACTCATACAACTCAACAAAAGGAAAGCAAACAATCCAATTAAAATATGAGCAGAAGATCTGAATAGACATTTTTCCAAAGAGGACTACAAATGGCCAAGAAACACATTAAAAAATGCTCAAAGTCACTAATCATCAGGGAAATGCAAATTAAAACCACAGGATATCACCTCACACCTATCAGAATGGCTATCATCAAAAAATCAACGAACAATTGCTGGTGAGGATGTGGAAAAAAGGGAACACTAGTTCCTTGTTGGTGGGAATGCAGATTTGTGAAGCCACTAGGAAAACAGTATGGAATTGTCTCAAAAAATTAAAAATGGAACTTCTGGTTGACCCACC
>NW_005871716.1:221461-230636 GCF_000147115.1 Myotis lucifugus | reverse complement strand
CAATAGATAAGATTTGCGAAACAGCCCAAGTGCCCATCAGTACATGAAATGGATAAAAAAGCTCTGGGACATTTACACTATGGAATACTATGCAGCTATTAAAAAAGATGGATCTCTTACTTTTTGGGACAGCATGGAAGGAACTGGAAAATATGCAAAGTGAAATAAGTCAAGATGAGAAGGACAAATATCACATGATCTTAGTCATTTGTGGAATCTAATGAACGAAATTAACTGACCAACGAAATAAGATTTGAAGCAGGGAGGCATAGAACAGACTGATATATCTTGATGTGGGGGTTGAAGGGACAAGAAGAGATAATCCAAAGAATTTATATGGATAGCCCATAGAGCCAGGAAATATGGTAGTGAAGACCTTGGAGAAGTGGATAGGAGCTGGGAGGAGTGGGGTGGGGGGGTGGGGGGGGAAGGCGTGAGGTAGGAGATATCTGTAATTCTATCAACAATAAAAATATATTTAAAAATGAAAAAAATGTGTAATTTGATGTTTCAACTTATGTGAAACAATCATTATAATGGAGAGAATAAACATATCATCATTTCCAAAGGTTTTTCCCACCCCTTTTTAAAAAATTTATATTTATTGTTGGAAGTATTACATATGTCCCCTTTTTCCCCATTGACCCCCTTCACCACCACCACCCTTTTGCATCTCTCCCCCCTGCCCCAGTCTTCTTTCCTCTTTGTTTTAATTTTGGTGGTGTTTCAGGCAGGAGCCTAAATCCAAATCCTGTTATTCAATCGGGCTGTTAGCAGAAATCTCCATTTCATTTGTTTCTCAGACTTTGAATATGCGATCACTGTCCTTCTATCTCTAGTACATTCTAGATTTCCCTTTAGTGAAAGTCAGCTAATGGCAAACTTTCCTCACTTTTTGATAACCTGAGATAGTATTTTTACTTCATGCAGAAAAACACATTTTTTCTAATAATGGAACTCAAGTTGAAAATAGTTTTACCTTTGCACATTGAATATATAGTCTCCTGGCTTACTTTCTTTGTTACTATCAAGAAATGAGCTGTCAGTTTGTCACTCCTTTGAAAGGTAACATGTCTCCTTTAAAGGTCTTCTCTTTGTCTTCACTGCTTCACAGTTTTATTGTGGTTTGTCATATTGTTCTTGGAGCAAATATATGCATTGTGTAATTATTCTAAACAGTATAGATTGTGATAGTTCCCCCCATCAGTTCCTTGCCAGTCTTCTCAAATTTTACACCATGAATATTATAGTGCTCATTGTGACTACCTTTAGAATCTATATATTTTTTCATTTCCTGTTTCTGGTCATTACATAAAGCGACTATTTTACTTGAAATATGTGGGTATTTGAATTGAGGCAAATGAGCTTAACAGTAAGTAGTAATTGTATATTTTATTGTTAAGAAAATTAAATCTAATTGTGTCCTCAATCTTTTGAAAAAGCATTGGAGATTCCTGTACTAATAGTCATAATTAGGGAACTAATTCTAATCAGATTTCTAATGCTTTACTAGAGAAATTCAGGGACTTTAATTTTTCTTTGATAATTTCAAGTCCCTAAATATAACCAGTTTTTACCAATGGTTTCATCTTCATCATTTATCTTGAGCAGTTATATTTATATTTAGCAACTATTGTTGGAGGGAGATTATAGCATTGTTGGAATTTGAAGTTTTACTAATTTATACTTTACTATTTTGAAAAATGTCTTTCAAATGACTATTTAAATCTGTTTCTTACAAAAATCATATTTGGCTTATTTGGTCAAATATTTAGGCTATGAATTTTTGTAAATTTATTGGGGACGACATTTGGTGACAATTAAAGGGTGTCCCAAAATTCACGCAAGAAGTAATTTTGATAGAAAATACAGGTTTTTAATTAAAAATTATAAATTTTTTATTAATTCATAAAGTATATAGTATAGGGTTATGTATGGAATAGCATATTGGGTAAACGGCCTCCACAGCTTTGCTGGCACATACGCACTCTTTTGTTGAAATTGTCCATGACCTTTTTGCATAAATGTGGCTGAATTTCGATGAGGCTCATTTTCATCTTGATGGCTTGGTTAATCAACAAAATTGTCGCATTTGGGGTTCAGAAAATCCACGAATGATTGTTGAGAAACAAAAGCATCCACAACGTGTCACTGTTTGGTGCGGATTTTGGGCTGGAGGCATCATCGGACCATTCTTCTTCGAAAATGTGGCTGCTCAGGCAATAACAAAAGAGTGTGTATGTGCCAGCAAAGCCATGGAGGCCATTTACCCGATATGCTATTCCATACATAACCCTATACTGTATACTTTATGAATCAATAAGAAATTTACAATTTTTAATTATAAACCTGTGTTTTCTATCAAAATTATTTCTTGCGTGAATTTTGGGACACACTTTATAAAAGATGGCTATAGCTATTGATTTTTCACAGGTCTTTATAACATGAAAGGAAGAGGTTGAATTTGCATATTGAAATAAACTGAAAAATTATACAATATCTTTTTTATTCTCCCATGGGAATGCTTTCTTTAGTGGTAAAATACATATCATACAAACTGATACAGCATGGAAGATTTTTTAAAACTGCTTTTATTTCAGAGCACTTACATATTGCATTTAAACCAGAAGCATTCAGGGCTTCAAAAAGTCAAGTTGGATAAGCATTTATATATAAACTAGAGGCCCATGCACAAAAATTTGTGCACTCGGGGGGTCCCTCAGCCTGGCCTGTGCCCTCTCGCAGTCTGGGACCCCTCGGAGGATGTCCACCTGCTGGCTTAGGCCCGCTCCCTGGGGGATCGAGCCTAAGCTGGCAGTCAGACATCCCTCTGGCAGCCCTGGAGCCCTCGGGGGATGTCCACTTGCCAGCAGGGAGCAGGCCTAAGCTGCAGTCGGACATCCTTAGCGCTGCTGAGGAGGCGGGAGAAATTCTAAAATTTCCTTTGCAAAAGTATTTAATTAACTTAACTCCATACACAAATTAGTACATAAAGTCAAATAAGGCATGAAATTCAATAAGTAAAACTACGTTTTGGAAAAACAACATCCTAGTGGGAAAATTTGTAGCTTTGCAAGCTGACAGCATAATTAGATAATTTTTAACTAAATTAATTTAGTCTGATCAAGAATCAAAATATTAAAAAATGCTTATATCTGTAAAAGTTGAAAGAGTAGGTGTTTCAGTCAATTCACCTTACATATAGAAAGTGACAGCAATAGTCCTCAACAACTTACTTATTGTCATATATTTGTCTTCTGGAATATCCCTGTAACATGTGCACTGAAACTTCAGCCCTGAGAATAGAATCCCAAATATTCACTATATACATATGTCTGTGATTACTTCTGAGCACAATAAAACTTGCAAGTAAAAGTGAAAAGGTATAAAAGGTAGTTTGTCCATCTTTCAATTTTGTTTATAATATACACATACCCATTAATATCAGATTTACAGAGCAGTGTGCAAAATTGCATATATACTATGATTACAACTATGTAAAAAATGAATGTGAAAAATATTGGTGGCCACGAAAATTGTACTAGTGATTATGTAAGAGTTACAGAACCATGGATGTTTTGCGTTCCTTTCTCTTGACTTTCCAAATGTTCTGCAGTGTGGTTATCCTACTGTAATTCATATGCCTACTGTCCTCTTGTCTTCTTTGTTGAGCACCCCCAAATGAATTTACTAAAAAAAATTAGTGATCAATGTGCAGTTTATTGACAATTTGGTAGGGGAAGAGGAGAGACGTTCACCACTCATCCTACATTGGAATTTGAAAGCCCGTTTGACTTACTCCTTTCCAGAATCTCTTCTGTGCTGTGGTTTCAGGAAAGCTATTCTTTCTTCCTTCCCTCAAGAACCACATCCCTGAAGGACCAGTCTTACTGTTCCAGGCTTTGACCTACAGAATTCCATACCTCTCCTTTCAAGTTCCTTTCTCTTGAAATTGTTCAGGAAGATTTAATGCTGCCTTAGCTTCTGCCTCTAAATTTGTTTATCGAGCCCATCCCATTAAGATACTCAGAAAACAAGAGGATTCTGCAATGATCAGGAACCATCCTCATTATGTTTCTGTGAATGTAAATTGGCATGATTTTCCAAGAAGACAATATAGCAATAACTATGAACATGTAAAATATACATACCTTTTGACCCTGAAATCCGACTGCTAGAAATTCATCCAATGGAATTAGTCAAGAAAGGTCACTGAGGGAAAGTGTGTATGGACGGTTTTTGCAACAGGGTTTGTCATGATAAAAATTGGAAATGCTAAAGTGTCCACTAATATGGCACTGATTTAAACAAATACAGTGTCTCCATGTGAAAGACTGCCACACAGATATTTAAAAGAGAGATCATATAGACCAGCAATTTTCAACGGTGTGCTGCAAGAATTTTTAAAACATACAAAACACTGACCTCTTTTCCCTTATATCGTCAAATTAAAAAAAGAAAAAGAAAAATGACAATAGCCAACACAACTGTAGCTGTCTGGTGTGAATGAATCAAAACCATACCTATTTTTTGTCATATCAGCAAAAAATATATTTTTGGTGGGCTGAAGAATTTTAGTAATTAGTTTATGTGTGCCATGAGATGAAAAAGGGTAAAAATCACTAATCTAGACTGATATAGAAAAGTCTTGAAATACATTGTTTTCTAAAAAGTCAAGATGTTAAACAATCTTTACGTATTTTTCAGAGGGTATAAACCAGAAACTTTAAAGAGAGAAAATTGTCTTTGTTTAGTTGGCCCAAAGACACAACTCAACAATGAAGTCTGTTCGTGTTTACCAGTGCACAGACTCAAGAGAGAAGCATCCTTGAGAAGTCTTTGTAACCTTTCTGGCCCAAGTGATGCAGCCATGTGATCTCCTTTGCGGGGGATGGTATTGGTGACACAAGCGGCTGATGTGACCACCACAGCAAGTAGCCACAAAAGCAAGTAGCTGCCTCCTCTGCAGCCTGCTCTCTGGTTGCCCTGTTATGATCTACACGGGGTAGTATCGTGGCCAGGACAGGGGCAGACTGGGGCCTGCCACAGAGGGAGTGTCTGGTGAATTCTGCCACACTATGCACTTTTCATTGCCTCGGCCTCATGCATTCCGATTTCTTGTGGAGAAGCCAGCTGGACCTGATTTTTCTGGTGAGTTACATCAAACATGCGACCTATGTTCTTCAGTTTCTTTCATTATATTCCTCGGAGATGCTGAAACATCAGCCCTCTACTTTAACAAATAGCACCTGGACTTTCTCATCTTGTTTCTGTCTGAAGCAATCGCAAAACATTTTAGTAAAAAAGATTTATGACAACTTTTCTATTTTTCCCCCTATTTTATATGTCCGCTAAATTCCACTTTTTAAACACTATAGAGAAAGCCACTGGTGGAATCACAGTGTCTAAAAATGTTAACTTTTCTGTAAAAACAAGGCCACTCAAATCTTGTTAAACTGATATTGTATTCATTGTGCCTCTTAATGCCCACGTTCATTCCAAAGAACTTGTAAAATGAAATCATCAAAAAGTTTCCAGCTGCACAAGTCTTTTGAAACATTTCTGTTGTAACCAAGACTGCGTTACACATTACAAAAACATGCAAGGGGGCTTAGAGATAGTTTAACAAAAAGACTCAAAAGGGAGACTATCCAGGTGGCTTTTTAAGTGTAGAACATAATAAAATGGTATTTGTAAAGTATTATGCCAAGATGTAATAACTAGAAAACAAGAGAGTCCATTAATAAGCTCACATGTAACTTTAAATCATAAATAGAAGAAATGTTGATAATGCAAGGAGAAAATAATATGATTAAATGTAAAATTAAAAACCTTCAGGTATAGAAGAGCAATATGACAGTATATTTTGGACCCATCCTTCTGAAACTCTGTACTAAGGCTCTGAGTTAGATGCTGTATTAGTCAGGCTCTTCTCAAGGAAATCACTTGAGTATTTAAAACAGGGGCCTCGCCGAAACCGGTTTGGCTCAGTGGATAGAGCGTCGGCCTGCGGACTGAAAGGTCCCAGGTTCGATTCCGGTCAAGGGCATGTACCTGGGTTGCGGGCACATCCCCAGTGGGAGATGTGCAGGAGGCAGCTGGTCGATGTTTCTCTCTCATCGATGTTTCTAACTCTCTATCTCTCTCCCTTCCTCTCTGTAAAAAATCAATAAAATATATTTAAAAAAAAAATAAATAAAAATAAAACAGGGGCCTGATTAAGGGAAGGCATAGCTGAAATGCTGGACAGCTGATAGGGAGATAGCCCACAGATTAACACTAGCAGCCACCACCACTCCTGGGCCAAAGTGAGGAGCAAAGGTGAAGGTCATTGGAGGGGAGTTGAAAAGGCTTCAACTGTTGCATCTGATATTGCCAGGAACAGATAGGGAGCAAGAGAAATCCCCTGGCGTCTCCCTCCTTCCTCCACCATCTCCCACTAGTGTCCACCCTGACCATTCCCAGCTTGGAAATTAGCCTACAGGGTTCATGGCTTCTGGGGTGCAGAGTGGGGCAGGGGAAGGATAAGGAAGGAATTCCAGCACCAGCACAGATATTGTCTGCATTAGCATGATGCCCTTCCTACCTCATGTTCAGGTGAGAACTACCCACTGGCTCACACTGGGATGACCAAGGGACTCTCTTGCTGTACCTGCCTCTGCTCAAAGCAAGTAGTAGGTTCACCCCAACTGCTCCTTGAGTCTTAACAGCGTTGCTCTGCGTCAGTGCTTAAGGTAATATTTCATTTTGGCCTTATACATTTTTTAAAGGTCCCACTTGGCTTATAGTCTAGGCGTCCTACTGCAATTTATCCATTGGCCTTTGGGCAGAGCACACTTTATAACAACATCATAGGCAGGTTAAGTGGAAGTCCAGTAGGTTAGTTGTCCATGGCACCAATCTATGAGGGGCACTAAGATCATTGGGGCATAAAAATATCTCTGGAAATGTCACTAGCTGGAAAAAGAAAACATACCCCAAATCCTTGAATTTCTAAAATTGCACTAAAGGAGATATGCACTTTATCTGATTGAACTTTTAAATCTACTTTAGACACTGACTCCCTCCATGCCCCAAGCAAAAGGCTGCTCTTTTTATCTTTTTTGAAATAAACAGAAAACCAAATCCAAACAGTACAGGAAATCTGTTGGCTCACATAATTAAAAAAGGGTTATGGTGAACTTCAGGCAAGTTTTTACCTGTGGCTCAATCCTACCTCCAAGTCCCCATCTCATCATTGTTGGTGAATGACTGCAGGACAATGACCAGCAGCATGCCCAGGAGGACAGAGAGTCGGTCTCTTCCCTCAACACTAGAGCTTAAGGATCACCAACAGTTACTGGCCAGGCTTGAGAAATACAGTTTCCTTAAAAACTTAATGATCCTTCCCCCCCTTTATCTGGTTGCTAATGCAAAATCTAAGGTGTTTGAAATGGATGCAGGGAGTGAGGATGCTCAGACCGAAGCTTATTGACAGTTAGGGGAGCTGTTCCACCTTCTTGCTTTCTCTGGCACCCACCTTGGCTTGTGAAGGAGCATTAAGCTTTTCTAACCTCGAAAGGCTTCAGATTATTGGGCCCTCACATACTGTGGATAGCCAGTTCCACAGAAAAGTATCTTTTAGCAAAGCTGGACAGTAGAAACCTCTTAACCACCAGGGTACAACTGCTTCTTGGTCAATTTAAATTCAAGAGGAAAACAAAGTACATATCCTATCTAATAATAGACAAACATGGTAATTAACCATACCTCCGCTACGCTTCCCATTGGCTAATCAAGGTGATATGCAAATTAACTGCCAACCAAGATGGCGGCCGGCAGCCAGGAAGCTGAAGCGAACATGAGGCTTGCTTGCTCCAGTGATGGAGGAAACCAAGGTTCCCCACCTGTGAGGCCCAGCTCTGTGCTGCACTCTAAGCAACAATGTTGCAATTATAGAAGCTAAACAAACCCCAGATACCTGCTTTCAGCCAGCCAGCCACGGAGCTGGAGCCGCAACAAAGTTTCAATTACAGAAGGTAAATAAATCCCAGAATAAAAAAAAAAAATAAAGAAAAAAAGGAGAGACTGGGAGCTTCAGTTGCAGGCTTGGCCTACCAGAAAACAGCCCTCAACCCCTCATCCAGGCTGGCCAGGCACCCCAGTGGGGACCCCCACCCTGAAGGGGATGCGGGCAGCCTGAAAACAGCCCTCAGCCCCTCATCCAGGCTGGCCATACACCCCAGTGGGGACCCTCACCCTGAAGGGGATGCAGGCAACCTGAAAACAGCCATCAGCCCCTCATCCAGGCTGGCCATGCACCCCAGTGGGGACCCCCACCCTGAAGGGGGTGAGGGCAGCCTGAAAACAGCCACCAGCCGCTCATCCAGGCTGGCCAGGCACCCCAGTGGAGACCCCCACCCTGAAGGGGGTGTGGGCAGCCTGAAAACAGCCATCAGCCCCTCACCCAGGCTGGCCAGGCAGGACCCCCACCCTGATCTGGGACACCATTCAGGGCAAACCAGTTGGCCCCCACCCGTGCACCAGGCCTCTATCCTATATAGTAAAAGGGTAATATGCAAACTGACCTTAACAGCAGAAAGACTGTGAATGACTGGTCACTATGACACACACTGACCACCAGGGGGTAGATGCTCAATGCAGGAGCTGCCCTCTGGTGGTCAGTGAGCTCCCACATGGAGGAGCTCTGCTCAGCCACAAGCCAGGCTGATGGCTGCCAGTACAGCGGTGATGGTGGGAGCCTCTCCTGCCTCCTCAGCAGCGCTAAGGATGTCCAACTGCAGCTTAGGTCTGCTCCCCCCTGGCAAGTGGACATCTCCCGAGGGCTGCCAGAGGGATGTCTGATTGCCAGCATAGACCCAATCCCCTGGGGAGCAGGTCTCAGCCAGCAGATGGTCATCCCCGAGGGGTCCTAGACTGTGAGAGGGCACAGGCCGGGCTGAGGGACCTTCCCCCCCCCCCCCAGAGTGCACAAATTTTTGTGCACCGGGCCACTAGTCTATATATATAAAAGCCTCAGTGACTGAACAACCAGATCATCCAGAACGACTGGAATAATCGGCACAACCGGTCCTATGATGTGCACTGACCACCAGGGGCAGATGCTTATGCAGGGGCTGCCTCCTGGTGGTCAGTGCACTCCCACAGTGGGAGCGCCACTCAGCTGACTGCAGGT